>NC_064822.1:140140761-140443791 GCF_024166365.1 Elephas maximus indicus | reverse complement strand
AAAAACTTTTTAAGCTAGAAGTCAAGCTCACTGAGGAGGAAGTGTTTAAGGGGATTTTATAGAAAGGCATAAGGTCACAGATGGTACAGATGGAAAAGTTAAAAGAGGAGGAAGATATCATGGGCCCACTAATCCTTTAACGTACCCCCCTTTTCCCCTGACCACCACTAAAGGCAATGCTGGTTTCCAGGTGCATGTTTGATTCCAGGTGGCCTGCTGTGGAGTGTTCTGTGTGGTTGACATTGGCACCATGATCAGCCTTGGAATGTGTGAGGCTATGGAAACCTTGATTAAAAAAAGGAGTCTGGGTTCTGATACTGCTATCTGTATATTTCCTTAGGAGATGCATAAAATGATCACATGGGTAGCAACCATTAGTTTTTTTTTTTTTTTTTTAAATAGTTCTCTGGTTTAGGAGTGGAAATTTTCTCTCAGTTGAACATCTGCTTTATAGAGGATGCAAAAAATCAAAATTTAAGTTGCCATACAACTTAATCTAATTGAAGGAAATGTGTAATTCTTAAAAAGCTTAACTATGTTTAAAAAAAAAATAAGAATATGATTGCCTAGAATCAAGTGATGGCAGATTTTTAGAGTCATCAAGCACAGCAAAATTGGAGGCAACCAATAAAAACTTAAATATGTCCAATTCTGTATCTCAGGGTAAATATATATTACATAAAAAGAATTAAAGGAAGGGAAATCTAAATATTCTGAGTAAGATGGATTGATTGCGACATTACAAGAAAGAATCACTGCCATAAAAATCAAAATCCATTGCATCATCGGTGTTTTTTCTAACTAGAGCATGTGGCCCAGAGCATTCCCCATATGGTTCTTCACCAAAGCACCAGCCTGCATCTAAAAGGGGATCTTTCTATTCCCCTCAACTCAGATTTTCACTTTAGCTGCCAGGCTTAGCTTCTTCACCTCTTCCTCCAAGATTCTTTGTTACCAGTGGACCCAGTGGGATGGTTCATGACACGAGTGCTTCCTTTTCCTCTTACTCCTCAAAAAAGTACGTAAGGACCACCCCAATGGACTTTTCTGGCCTAGCACATCCTTCAATAGCAAAGAGAACTATCTAGCCACCAAAAGACTTTTTCTTTCCTCACCCATGTACTAGAGTTTCCCCTACAATACTTGACGCAGCTTTCATATTAACCTACTACTAAACCTCTAGAACCACAGCAAGAAACTTGGGACATTTTTATCCCTCTTCAAAAGTAATTTTGATGGATCTCTCAGTTTTAGTTTAGAAAATGGTATTATTATTAGGTGACTATATTCCGCCCAAAGAGAAGCTTTATAGATTATAATTATCAGGATACTATTTTACAAGTGATGATTTAAATATGAAGAACAAATAACTCATGTTTTTTAATGAGTACTGAGAAAGCTAAGCATTCTTGGTATTAGGTTTATGGATTTTTAAAAAGCTTCTTTCTATACATTAGCAAACAAATATGAATTTAGAAGAATTTCATACGAAAAGACTTAGATGACATTATGTTAAAACTGAGACTATCTAGAGAAAAAAATTTCATTTGAATATTAATTTTAAACAAGTTTTACAGAATATTTTCCAGAATATTATGTTTTCTAGAAGTGACAGGAAGAAAACTAGATGATCATTTATTACATACAGTAAAGTAAAAAATTTTAAAATTATAGAAAACATAGACTATATCTTAATTCTAATAGCAGTTGTTATAAACAGAGCTAGAGGTACTTAAGCAAAAACTGATTAAACTTTGGCTGAGTTACTGAAAAGGGGGTTTGAATTCTTCCACAATAACTTGGGTGATTATCCAACACAGATATTAGAGATTCAACTTCAGTTTTGCAATTCCACAATTTATTAAAATTTCAACTTCAATGTAATGAAATAGCAAAATTTATGAAAAAAGGGAAAAGACGTCTTGTTGAAAAAATAGGTTTGTCTCATTAATGATATATTTTGATTTTTTTTAGTTAAGACTAAACAGAAGGGCTTGTTGGAGGGCCTTGTAATGTAAGAGGAATAGCAGAGATGATAATAAACTACCATGTCATAGATAAGAAGGCTAAATGTTTTAGAGCTTAGAGTATTTACTTAAAAATACTAAAGGATCTTGCAAGTGATGTTTAAAAACTTTAAACAATGAAGCATACTAAAAACAGGGAACTTACAAGTAAAAACTACTTGTTGCAAAATATTAGTGTATAAATGGTGAAATTAAAAAAAAAAAAAAAAACCTAAACCCATTGCCATTGAGTTGATTCAGACTCAAATTTAATTACATGCTCCACATCTTAGAAGACAGTCATGATTTACATGGTCCTTGGCCCTTTATCGCTATGAGATAACTCACGTAAATCATGGCTGTCTCCTAACATGTAGAGCTATGCAATTAATTGACTACCAAATAAAGCAGTCCATAAACACCCATGGCAATAAACTTGGTCTTAAATGTGCAGTTGTTGGAATAATGTTGTTTTCTGTTTTTCCTATGCATCTGTTTCCAGAATAGACAAAAGTACTGTATACTAGTTGATATTACTTTAGCACTGTATTTACATAGCTAATGTCATTAGTTTTTTTCCAGACATACTCAGGGAAATGAAATTTTTTACTCTTTGTAAAAATAGTTTTATTTTTTCCATTCTTTAAGGTAGTAAAGACCATTGAAGACTATACCTGAAGACCTTCTCTCACTGCCTCCAGAATATAAGGTATCAAAGAATAGTTCCAGAGATCCATGAACCACACTCTAGAACCTTCTACATCCATGGGACAAGGAAGGAAGAGGCGGGGGCCTGAGAAGAAACAAATAAAACATTTTTGAGAGGCATTATATTTAACAATTTAAACACACATTTAGGCACTATTTTGGGGGACTAAATACAATTCTTGCATGACTTTTAGAAAATTATAATCTTAGCTTGATTATTATGATATATTTTACTAAAGACTCAATATCCCAGCTCCTTCTTTTTTTTTACAATAAAATCTTAATCTGAAGCACAAGGTATTAGAGTTAGGAGAAATCTTAAACATCATAATACAGTCAAACTGCTCTATTTTACAAATGAGGAAACTGTGCTGAAATGAATTGTCAATGTAAAATATGCTATTACTTGCAGAATTGGGACTCAGCCTGGGTCTTCTGACCCCAAATTTAGAATTTTCCCTTCTAATCTACATGATGTCTTTAGTTAGTAAATCTGTATGATACATAATGATGTGAAAGAGAGTTAAACAAGCAATTTAAGAAGGAATACAAAAATAAACACGTTTGTGTCAATTAAAGAAACATAATTTAAACAATTTGGTGTTCCTATAAGAAAGATTGCTATTGTTGTTGTTAGGTGCCATTAGTTAATTTTTGACTTGTAGCAATCCAATGAGACAGAGTAGAACTGCCCCATAGGGTTTTCTAGGCTGTAATATTTATGCCAGGATCTTTTCTCCCGTGGAGCCATTGCGTGGGTTCCAATAGTCAATCGTTTGGTTAGCAGCCCAGTGCTTAAGGGTTCTGCCACAGGACTCTTGAACAAAATATTAAACACCTAAATTATCTCTAAGTAAAATCTGTTCTCACAACTATATTTGATATGAACCATGAGCTAAAATTTGCTTTTTGCATAAAAATAGTACCCTAGACAGATACTGTTTATTTCAAATGGTCATCTGATTTTTTTATTTTTATCTATATTAAACTTACTTGATATCAGTAATTTGAGTAATTTGAGATTTGTGTATGCTATGCATGTTTGATAAAATGAATCTAATTCTAATCAGAGAGACAAAGTCTAAAAGAAAGCAAACTTTCAGAATGCTAAAAAGTAAACTTAAATGTTTAGAAGCTTGACAAACATTAGCCTGCCTTATTTTCTACCATCCAATCTGGCCATCTTTACCAAGTACTCTTTGTTCCTGGAGAATGGCATATTGTAATTTTGGAACTCACCAATGGTAACATCAGAAGAACTATGTGTTTCCAAAAAACTGTTGAGATGATGCCATGTCTTAGGAATCCAGTCTATAATTTTGACTAGATCATTATTGCGTATGTTCCTTTCAATTTCTATCTCTATCAATTTCCTTCGAAGGTATCTACCTAGAAATCCTTTCACCGGTTCTGTGTGGTTTGCACATAGTACCCACCTAGAAAAAAAAAAATCAGATGTTTTACATAAATGACATGTTAAGTCTACAGTGATTCCCCGTTCAATATAAAGTGGCTATGTTCCTATTTCAGTGGATGGTACAGTCTTATAATGAAAGGGGTTAAGAAGTTTATTAGCATCAGAGCTTTAACTTAACAAACTCTTCTTTTTTGAGCTAAAGAGAAGCTCATGTGCGTCAGAGGTGAGTGGGAGGATACACGCTGAGCACTCTTCTGTAGGAGAATCACAAATCCTGAAATAGGAACGCTCTTCACATTCCTCACACTTAGAAGAAAAGTGCCTGTTTCAGAGTGAGCAGGAAAAACCTTTTTTTTTTTTTTTTTTAAAGAAACACTTCTGATTGCAAAGAGGGCATAGATCACAAAATGTCTGCTTGAGAAAGAGTGTCTGAAGAATTTTTTTATTTGCACACCACAGGTTACCACTGTCAGAATCTGCCAACTTACAAATAGAAAAAACAACCAACCAAAATAAACATAAAGGGACAATTTAAAAAATAAACATGCCCACACACATACACATACACAATTTATCTTCACCTGAAATTGTGATGCAGCTCTAGGTTTGGTGATGAAGAAACTCCCTGATTCATTGTTCCAATAATATAGGGACTAGAAGAAAAAGAAAAGAAATTTAGATATATTGAGAATAAAAGATTAATCTATTAAAACAGAAAATAATTTATATAAATATGGATTATTCCATTTTGATATTACGTTTTAAAACAATAATTTTGTAATTTGGGGTTGGAAAATATCAAATATCATTGGGCTGGAAATTCAGATTTGGGGTTCTAATTTCAGCTCTGGCATCCTACACAAGTCATCCCTCTTCTCTGGGGCAGAGTTTATTAACCTAAAAATGAAGAGGTTAAAATAATCACACTGGTCTCATACCACTCTAATATCTTACAATTGATGATTCTAATAAACTTTGTTAATTTTTTCCAGCTTAATACTTTATAGTTATTTTTAAAAGTTCTAACCAACATTAGAGAATTTGTATTCTTTCTTCAACCCTTATTTTATGCTGATTTGTTTTTAAAGGTTCGTATCTATAGCAGAGATTGCTTGATTAGGATATTTGGAAGCATTACAACTAATATCATTTATGTTGATATTCTTATATGTCTTTTCTTTAGAGGGCATGCTACAATCGATCTCTAGTAGATTTTCAGGTTATTATACCCAACTTTAACCTTCTCTTTCATAGTAAATTTTACAAAAAATCAGGCCCATTAATGGAGAGAGTTATATATGAATTTATTAAATGTATCCTTATTTTTTTTATATCCTTATAGGAAGGTTGAATATAAACTTTAATATTGACTGAAAATGTAACCAGAGCTTGAAAGTCTCCTTCCAGTTCTTAGTCTCCCTGATTCAAACTATTCCTTAATATTTACATCCTCCAGACTTTCAGCATTCCTGTAGAAGTTAACATCATTAAGGAAATAATGTTTCCAGCCTCATAAAAGTGCCTGGGACATAGTTATTGAATGAATAGATAAATGTTCTAAGGAATATATGGGGATTCCTTGGAAATAAGCTGTAATATTAATGAGGGTTTCTCAAAGTAATAGCATCCATTGTATAAAAGCATAAAGGCACAAGAATACAAATATGATTTTTCATATTTCATCATTCAAAAATTTGATAAGCATACCATTTGTTATATTTACAGTTGAGAAAACCATTGAAGATATCACTCAAAGAGCCCACATGATGAAGATTATCAAGAATTATTACAACTGGGAGTTCTACACCATTATTATCAGCACTGCACTGTTCGGCCAGGTTAGCTAGATATTGTTGCACTTCCTTTAAAAAAATAAAGAAAATAAGCTCATCAATGATATATTTATATCAGCTGAAAAGCAATTTATATTGTAGGAAGAGCACTGTTTGCCTTCCATCGGTACCTTTCATTAAAAACACATAGGCCATTCCATTGATATAAAATCTTAGCCTATGGAGCAAAGAACATACAATGCTGAGAAGATAATCTTTTATAAAGGACAGAGAGAAAAGAAGAGAAGGGTAGAAGAGCCAGTACAGAATACCTACAGTAAATATAAAACTGTGAACACAAAGGCATATTTCTCAGTTGTCTTCCTTTGAAAAGAGAAATAAAAAGAGTTCTAGCCATGAATTCTTATGAAAAACCACAAATATTAAAACCTCATTCTTATTTTTGGTATTTCAGTGATAAAACTGAATTTGAGCAAACTTCATAATTTCAAAGACAGATTAAATCTAAAATGGCACCCCTAAATTTCCAATGATACTTTGAATATTTTATATCCAATTTGTGAAGATGGGGTACATTTTAAAATGCAGCCCCAGGACTCAGATAAAAGTGTGGTTTCTTACTTGTAATCTGTACGAAATTGCTGTGTATTTAAACAAAGACAACTTCTTAAAAAATTTTTCACTGGATCACTTGATATTAGCATTTAGCAGTTCCTGAGCTTCTCGGTTCTATTACAGGTATTATCCCTGCAAAGTAGCTTAATTTAAATATGATAACCAGTTCACTGATTGACTGCTCTCACAGATGGGTAGGCCAGGAACATAATTAGGTTTCTTGGCATTGTCCTAATCACTAAAAGCATTTCCATAATATTTGCATATTTACAATGACATTTTCAATTTGTAAATCTTGCTAAGGGTTAAAAACAATTCCATGATCCAAATTTTTGGCAGCCAGGTAAATATGTGAACCATTCATCCTAGATGCCACCTCCCCCTGTCTGTAATACAGTAGAAGAGGGTAAAACAGCCATGTTCAGGGTTTTGAGGCATTTATTAATACATTCATTTAAGTTCAAATAGAAAATTAAAGACTAATATACTATTCGTTTTATATTGAGCCAGCCACAGAGAATAACTGTTGTCTCTTTTTTTTAAATCAGAGAATACAAAACAAATAATAAAACTTGCGAATAGTCCACAGAGTTTCATTTCCTTAAAAAGATAAAGCAGAATTTATACAGTTGTATTAAGTAATTCATTATTTATAAAATATTCACTACCTACTATGTTTTTTTTAAAGGAGCCCTGGTTGCACAGTGGTTAAAGGTCAGTGGTTCAAAATCATCGGCAGCTCCGCAGGAGAAAGATGTGGCAATCTGTGTCTGTAGAGATTCACTGCCTCAGAAACCCTACGGGGTCACTATGAGTGGGAACAGACTTGATGGCAGTGGGTGGGACTATGTTTATAGTCCTAGACCAAGCCCTGGGAGTATACAAACATATAAACTACTGTTCTTGCTATTAAGAAGTTCATATTAAGTTTAACATATATTAAAAACTGCATCTGGTACTTTTCTGGGCATGGGAGTTAGGAGGTAATCAGACTACCTTCCCCTGGAGAAGAGTTTCCACATAAGGGGCTGGAATTTAAATATAATAAATAATTTCATTATAATGTCATAAGTATATTAGGAGCTGTGAGAGGTAGGTGGGGGTTAACCTAGCTGGTAGATGTCAAGGAAAGCTTTCTGGAGAAGGTAGCTTTGCAGCATAGTGAGGGTGATAGGCACGTACATAAATCATGAGCTAAGAAAGTGCAATGTGAAACATGTCATGAAAGAAGTTAAAGGAGGAATGTGGCTTACAGCAGGGGAAGGGCTCAATTCCGAGAGGAGAATCCTGACAGACCTCATTGGGAGGTGGCATTTGGGATATATCTTAAAGAATAAGTAGAATTCATACTGACCAGTATGCAGTTATTCATTCTTTCAACACGCATTTAGCAAGCATCTACTCTTTGCCAGGTATTCTGGCACCAAAGATTTCAGAGATAAAGCACAATTCATTAACAGAAAGGCAGGTCAAACAACGAATTTAAATACAGTATGCTAAATGAAATGCACAGACCACTACAGGCTGGCTCAAGTAGGCATCTAACCCAGCCTTGAGGTTAAGAGGACAATGGGGGTACAGTTCGTGGATGACCAGTCACATCTAAGGAATAAAGAGTGAAAGCTGGAATGTATGAGTGTGTGACGCATTTGGGGGAAATAATAGGTGTCCTGCTGTTGCAAGAGAATATGATACACGGCGGTGGTGGTGATGGTGAAGGAGAAAACTGAAGACTTTAAATCCGTGTAGATGAACACAGATTTTACAAAATAAGCAATGGTGAACTGCTGACTTTTATTTTCAGTAGGAGAGAACAATTTATTAATCAAGAGAAATGGAAATGTGAACAATATGGTAATTAATTAGAAATGGAAAAAATGTTCAAGAAGTTTAAAGCCCAGAATAGAAAATTTGGCATGAATATGTATAACTATAATTCACAGCTGAAAATAATATATTACTTCCAAAACAGTATAGACCAAAGGTTTTTATCAGAGCATGCAAAGATTACTTACAGCTTCTGTGGAAGATTTTCTAGTGGAGGTATTATTTGCCATTAACTCTTTATTTTGAAGATTTTGATTCCTAACCTTGGGAGGGGAGTATTCCAGAGAGAGGGAGAAGATACAGCATGTAGTATGTGATTTGTGAAATTAAATAGCGGTGAATAAATTGGAAATGAAGATTTGCATTATTGAATGATTGGTAAGATCACTGGACTTCTCCTATAGGCAATGAAAAAATATTGAATGTTCTGGGAACCTGAAGAGTATAATTAGAACCACAGTTTAACAGTGTAGAAAGTACATTGGAAAAAGAGGAAGAGAAGAAACCAGACTAGAGAATACTGAGATTACTGAAACCAAAAGAGACTACAGAATTTAATAGGGATAGTAGAAGCTTTTTTTTTTTTTTTTTTTTAGTAGAAGTGTGGGAAGATTTTTGATCTAATATAGAAAGCAATGAGACTTTATGCGATCAGATTTTAAATGTAAAAAGATACTCAGCTTGCCATGTGGCAAATCGATAGGATCAGGGAAAGAGAAGAGGGAAATTTAAGGGAGGATGTGGACCAAGCAGTTGGAAAGCTATTGAAAGAGTCCATGTGCCAAAAGGCGTCAGTTTGGGTACAAGGGTGGGAATGGTGGAGATGAATGGAAGAGAATGAATTTATGATATTTTTGTCAAAGCTTAAATTGACATTTCTAAACATGTATTTTAATAGGCTGATAGAAACATATTAGTAAGCTAATAGAAAAATAGGCCTACTATTGGGAGAGTGGACATGCCTAATAGTTTCTTTTTGGAGTGGTAATTGAAGTCATAGGAACCATCCAGATGACAATAAGAGAGAAAAGAACGTTGGGGGATATTTTCATTTAACTAGTACACTATGAAGAAGTGATCAGGGAAACTGACAGAGAAGGAGCTTACTAGGGAGAAGAAAGAAATCAAGGAGAGAATGCAAATCATGAAAGAAGAGTCTCTAGAAAGGGGAGGTCAACTGTAGCAACTTGCTATACATAAGTTAAAAAAGAGAGAGAGAACAGAAGCAGAGGAACTGAATTTAGTAATTAAGAAACCAATGAGTGAATTTTGGAACAAAATGGCCATTAGATCCTAATACGGAATATAGATCTCTCTCTCTCATCTTGGGATAGTAGATCCCTTTCAGGAACCGATGAAATGAAAGTTATGGACCAGTTGGATGTGTATATAGCCATACACATAGATTTTGTCTTATACCTTAAGGGTTTTTCATAGACCCCTTTGACATCAATTCATGATCCGTATTCTTATTTGATTGGGGTAAAATCTTAGATTGAAGTATTGATGCAGGGCCACCCAAAGTTTCAAGTCCAAGGTCTAACAGGCAAAATAAAAAGTTACATCTCCTTGATGGAAATTAATAATAAGATTAATCCCATATTTAGAAAAATACACACAGAACACAGCAGTTACATAAAAACTGTTGACCATTGCTTCCTCTGGTTTTGACTCCAGACATGCTAAAAAATGAATCTGCCAAGTCCAGTTTTCAGATCTTTTCCCACCTAACACTCCAAGAGGCTTCAGCTGGCCATGAATTCTTTACTAAATCCATCTCTAGCCTTCTGGGCCTGCTATATCAAATGTCACAAAGTGTAATTGTTTATGTGTACGGCTCTCAATCAAAATATTCCAGCTGGCAGCTTGAAGGAGGCTTTGGAGAGTAGGGAAGAGGTACAGAATGTAAAATGCAGCAATACCAAAAACATGAAAAGATTTTTTTCATCTGATGGTTTATTGTTTTTTGAATCAGTAAGTGCTTTTTGGCTTTCTCCAGTGCTATCTATGGCATAGTAAACAGCACATCAGAAATTACACAGCTTCATTTCAATATTTTCAGAGAAAGAATTTATTTCATTCCTCATTCACATTTTAGTTTAGGAACGCTGTACCATCAGCAGTTATTCCTAACACAACCTCAGCTTGCCGTCCCCCTTGCCTTTACACCACTCTCACTTTCTCCCATTCCTTCCCTGCAAAAAAAAAAAAAGTGGGTATTCTCCAACAATTTGGCATGAAATGGCCAAATTCTCTGCCAATAACTGTGCATCCAGCATTACTGACAGCCCATTCCTATCTTACAAACATTAAAGAAACAATAAACATTTGTTTAGTTGTATTTTGTGCTTTCTTGGTGCTAAATCCCATGTGATTTCTCCATGGTTTCTTCCTATTACTGCTTCCTAGCACCGTTAGTTCTATTCACAAACACTCTTGGCAATGCTTGACTTTTCATGATTTTGCAATAACAAAAACTGAACTGACTAAATAATGGCACAAATGATTTTCTTCTGAAAAAGCAGAAAATAAGAGTGTTGGAAGCATTTGATCAAAATGTTTAAAAGGATATTCACACAAGATCATTGATTAAAAACATCTCCAAGCATTAAGCATTTTTTTAACTGATATAAAAAGAGAATATAACAGTAGATTTTGGGGGGAGGCAAATATAATAATGTAAATGAACCTACTTTATTTTAGTATGTCAAACTACATCCTTGAAAATGACCATTTAGCTTATCTTTCTTTTTGTTTTTGAAAATGAAGTTCAAAGTCAATTTATTTTATTCAAAAGTAGATTTTAAGTGATCTTAAACTATTAAAATCCCTTGGTCTATGTAATAAGTCTCTTCCACTACCATTTTCTAACCACTTTTTTTTTTCCCATAAAGAAACTTTGAAGAGTTTTGTCATATCAAAATAGAGAAAAAGCCAAAGAGAACATCAAGGATGACTAAGGGGCCTCAAACCTTTCATCTTTTTCAGCTGAAAAGAAAAGAAAAAAAAAAAATTGCACTGAAAGGCTTTCTTATAAAGATACAAGGATACAGAACTCACAGCAGGCATTAAACATGTAGGCTGAACCAAACAAACAATCATGCTCTTCCTACCTCTGCATAGAGAAAAGTCAAATATTTTGCCTCAGGTTCCATGTCTCTCATAGTTGAAATGGCAATGGGTGGGTCAACCACAATTTGAATAGTGCTGAATTCCAAGGAAATATCAGGAATTCATGTGCTATATTTATTTAACTTTAAGAGATCCCATTAGCTGTATGTTCATCATTGCTCTCCTTGAAAAGTACATACAAGAACAAACAGGGGTGTGTGTGTGTGTGTGTGTGTGTGTGTGTGTGAGTGAGTGAGTTATTTGTGTAAGAAAGATTCACTGGCAGCCAAGGGCTATAAACAATAAATGTAGGCAACTCATAAACTATGCTTGCTGCTTGTGCTATTCTGTCTCAATCTCTTTCTTTGTCTCTCTCTCTCACACACACACCCCACACTCATTTAGTCCTTACCACAATCCTACTACAATTTCCATCTTGCAGCTGAGGAAACTGAAGCGCAAACAAATTCAGCGATCTGCCCAAGATCTCACAGCTGATTGGAGTTAAGGACTTAATGAACTACTCCATTAAGAACTTGTTGTTCAATAAGTTAAATGTCTACCTTTTTTCAAGAATCCAACGAGTTTTGGTCACGGTTGGGAATCAGGTTTGTTTCTGAAAATGTTAAGTCTGAGGTTTCTGAAACACTGAGTCGGTTTAAATCACTTAACTAGGTTATCTTTGGAAAAACCATGACCTGGTATCATTTGGATTCCCTCAAGTTATTGCTTATAACAGTTGCAGTTTCCCAAGACAACCTTAGGTTGAATTGATTCAGACTGTAATGAATAATTACAGGTAAAAATAGCCTAGTGTTAGGAATCATACATTTCCTTTTTAGGATTCTGTATTTTACTCAGAATAGATAAAAATACTGGCTCATTTTAGCCGATTTAGTAGCTGAGAGCATTCATGTTGATTATTATGGCAGAATTTAGACCTCAGTGGATGGTAAAATGGAACAGTGCACAGTTTCCTAAGGTTCTTGAGTAAAAATCCTATGCGAATGTGACATAAGCAAACTGCTGCTCCCAGAATTTCTGCCTAGAATATTCTAATTACTCAGAACCTAGTTAACTCCTACTTATCTGTTAAGACCCAGGCCAAGTATTGCCTTTTATGTAAAGCTCTTATTCTTCCAGGAAGTTATTCTTCCCTCTTGCTTCCATAATGGTTTGCACAGACCTCTTCTACTCTAACACTTCGTAAAAGAATGTCTAAGAGAAAGCAAACTACCGTGACCCTGTCATTTTCTTTTGTATAGCTCTAATGCCCGGTGGAGTATCTGATGATGTTGTTGTGTGCTGTGTAGTTGATTCTGACTCGTAGTGACCCTATATAACAGAGTAGAACTGCCCTGTAGGGTTCCTAGGCTGTAATCTTTACAGGAGCAGATCACCAGGTTTCTTCTCCCATGGAGATGCTGGTGGGGTCAAACCACAGACCTTTCAATTAACAGCCAAGTGCTTAACTATTGTACCACCAGGGCTCCTCGAGTACCTGACAGCTGAAATGCTATTGAATGGCAGTCTTCATCTGCCAGATTCTAGTTTGAGACAAAGAAACGGATACTTTTTTCCATGCCCAATATAGCAGTCTCACACAATCCTAATACTTAATTGCTTAAAACACCAGTGGATAAACAACAGCAATTCTCTTCAGATTTTATGACTTACCTTACTTGACTTGTGGTCCACATTAAAAGTGGCGATTGCATCCTCTGTTTTTTTTCTGCCAGATTTGGTTATTACATATTCGGCAAGTTTGTTTGCTAAATAGGTTTTTCCAGTACCACTTGGTCCTGAGAGTATGATTCTGTGATGCTCCATCAACAAGTTAAAGTACCTCTGGGTAATAGGTTTAGGAATTAGCGTATCGAAAACAAAACTGTCCAGGCTGTTTTCTTCTACCCCTGAAGGAGGAAACAAAACGAAGAACATGACTTGACTTATTGTCCTACATGAGCTAGAATTTAAAATATAGTATCAACCGACAATAGAGCTTAGTAGTCCTTGCAAAATACTTTCATAAAGATGTGTTGTCATTTTAAGTCAGGAAACATGTCAATAATAAGGCAGAGTGAACATACAAACAAAAGCAAGCCGTTTCTTTTTGCTCAGGCTTGCTTCTCTTCCATAGTCTATTTTTTTTACTTATATTTCCAGAGACATATTCCATTATTATAAATTCTATTATAAACTCTTGCACCCCTTTGAAGATGATAGTTTTGTTAAGAGTAAATGTGAAGATTATAAATATGTATACACATACACATATGTACCATGTAGGTGTGTGCATATATACGTATACGGTGTATGTGTATTTCTTACTCTTTTCCCCTTCTCTCTATTTCTGTATCTCATTTAACATCCCAGCTGTCCAATCACTTAAGCTTTTGAAGAATACAAATTGTGATGTCTGGCAAGGAATTAGGAAGGAGAGCATAAAATCAAATATTGCCAAATCCCTCTATTAACCCACAGTTTTGTATACAGATGTATTCTGAGTCTTTAATATATAGGAACAAGGAATTACTGAATAGAGTATACTTCAGTTACACCACCAACAACAATAATTTAGCACTTCATCTAAAGCAAAGAAGACAGAATTTCTCATCCCTGGCTCTTAACTTCCATTCTCTATCCCCAAGGGGTATTCACTAAAAAAAAAATTAAAATCAAAGATATAGCAATGAATATGTTGCTTTGGACAACACAATAAAATTTTTGAACCTTCTCTAAATGTAAAATGCTAGCAGAGAAAACCTAGAAGTTGCAAATTGTTTAAATCTCTTTCTTTTTTTTTTTTTTTTGTGAGTCCTGGGGAATCTTCAAAATTACATTCTAAGTTTTATATCTCGGAACTCAAAGAAAATTTCATTTACTAGAATTTTAGTGTTTTAATAGGATTTTAGTGATTTTTTAAAAAGTATGGCTCATTGCATACCAAAACTATTAAAGAGTGATTAACACAACTTTCATATATGAAAATTTGAAGGGAAACTGCAAAAAAGAGAAATGTTAGGAAAAAAAAAACAAAAAAGTTCCTTTTTTTTTTTTTTTTACCTTTCAGGTTCACAGTGATGATATTATTGTCTCCAACAAGATATCCACAAGGCAGCAGTTCAGGCACTTCCAGGCTATGGGACCTAATTAAATCTCCTATACAGTAGCTAGCAATGCAGTCAGAGCTCAGACCAAGGCTAGTGGATGTATCAATTCGGAACACATATTCCTAAAATGATACACACAAAAAGGAAAGTCAAAACAGTGGTTCAACTTATCTACAACAAATAAAAAAAAAAAAAAACTGATGATATGAGACTAGCTGTGAAGAATTTTAAAAAATGGATAATGTAAGAACTGTTGTATTAAACAGCACAAGGAGAGAAAGCTTTCCTTAATATTTGAAACAGAGGAGAGGAAGGGCAGATGTGTCTAAGTTAGGAAAGCCAATGGAAACTACAATGAAATATATTTGAACACTAATATCAGGTCATATTGTACAACTTACCTTAAAGAGACGTCTAATTACACCATCTAAGACATCCCACTTGGTTTTTCCACTAACGCCAATGGACCCTATCAAATATGCCTGAGACTTCTGATCCTAAAGAACAACAAAATCGAACAAGATAAAACCCAACTGTGTATCTAGTTTTATTACTACATTTTCACTAAAACTTACTAATGTAGTTAGTGATTAAGAGTAAAATATTAAGCCTTTGGGCTCTATAGTAAGCACACACATGATTGATTAAATAAAATAAAATACCTCAATTAACCAACCAACCAAAAAACTAACAGCAACAACAATAAGAAAAAAGAGATTAGATAAAGTGGTATATTAAGGAAAATGGATTCAAGAAGCTGATCAGTAGACTGAAAGGGGAAAGGAACAGGAAGGGATGGTTTTTCATTTTAATGCAGTGGGTGCATTTCTGAAGAAAGGCAGGCCGTAGAACGGAAATGGTGACAGAGATGAAGCAGAACTGTATGACATGAGTCCTAGAACTTCAGCCTACTACTCAGTTTTCTCATTTATTAATTTAGATTATTACTAAACTACAATCCAGCTTTAAAAAATAATAAATAATTCGTGGCTGTACAACATTTATGTGTTTATAAAACAGTTCCCATTTTCAATTTATCAGAACAGTCATTGCTAAAAGAACTGACCAAGAAATCCTAAGGACTCATTTGGACAAGCAAAGCATTCATTTACAATAAAAATAATGGCCCCAAATTTAGCTTTTTTTGTAAGATGATATTTTGAGGAGTTTCTACATATATTAGAAAAATAAATAATTCAGGTTTTATAGTCTAACTGGAGCCTCTTTTATGACAGCTGGAAACAGTTACATGGAATAGTGGTCATGAGTTGATTCCGACTAATAGTGACCCTATAAGACAGAGAAAAACTGCCCCATAAGGTTTCCAAGGAACGGCTGGTGGATTCAAATTGCTGACCTTTTGGTTAGCAGCTGAACTCTTAACTACTGTGTCAGCAGGGCTCCTTGATAACATTAGATATAATTAAATAGTTGATATAATACATTCCTGGTTCCAGTCACCACCTACATGGGCTTTAAGGGATGGTAGAATAACCACTGGGTCACATGTTAGAAGATATAGACTCTACAACATACAACCCCCACCGGCTAATTAAGAAGCATGACCTTAGGTAAATCAATTAGCTAACTCAGAATCTCAATTTCTTCTCTATAATATTTAATGCTGTAAGCATAAATTTTATTGCCATCGTTATTTTTACATCACTTGAGTTAGAAGCCAATGTGTTTTTCAGAAAAAGTTGAGAAATTTATAAACCAGTGTGTGTGTTTTAATTATTTTCTTATAAGCTTTATTAGAAAAAAAAAATGTTCAAAGACATTGTCTTTTAAAATTATCCTGAAAGAGAAAATTTGTTTTTTAGTGTGAGTAGAACCCAGTTAAAATGGATGCTTAAACAATACTTTATAAGCAGGTGCTTTTAAAATTAGAGATGGTTTAGGCTTTAGTGAGACTATTACAGTCTCTCACATAAAGACCCACTTGGGAAAAGCAGGCACAAGTCTGCGGCACAGGCAGAAAGTTTATGGCATTAGAATCCTTAGCACATTTGCTCAGTGTAAAAATTCACGAGTGCTATCTCAAGGGGTTTTCAAACCTAAATACTTCA
Organism: Elephas maximus indicus; assembly: GCF_024166365.1. Taxonomy (NCBI): domain Eukaryota; kingdom Metazoa; phylum Chordata; class Mammalia; order Proboscidea; family Elephantidae; genus Elephas; species Elephas maximus. Next base: position 140,427,132 of record NC_064822.1, on the reverse strand, counting down.
ATTACTTTAAAATTCTAAAGAACTTCCTTCGATTTGATAGGAAAAAAAAAAAAAAAAGGACACATAAATTTGTATCCTGGTCACTCAACTAAAAATTCAGCTTAAAGAATCTTTTTAGAAAGGGATAGATTCTATCCCTTTTTAGGAAGGGATAGATTCAGAATGGTATTGCCAATCTGAAGGCAATATTTAATTCCAGAAAAAATAAAATGTTTAAAAATGATACAGAAAAGTAGCCTCACTGGGTATTGTCATGCTGAGTGAGTTCAGTAGAAAAAGTGTCTTCCTGGTGTCTAGAATATTCATATAGCTTACAGTTCTTTCTTTTGTATAAAGACCAGATTGACAACTCTAGTGAAATGTTAATGCAGATTGTAAACACGACGTATAATCTACAAGTAATATCGAGACTACACTAGACAAAATGCTTCTATGAAGAAAGCAATTTTTTTTTTCAAGTTGTGGAAGCTAAGGAGATATGGGTTGACAATCAACATTGTTTTCAGAGAATGAACCACACGGTGCATGTGAGACACATTTCTGCTTATATGATGATGTAATTCCTTTAGTGTCCTTAACTTTCATGCTTGTATAATATATTAAGCTAATGCCAAGGCAAACATCTTTGTTAGTATACACACCAGAACAAATACTCGATACATCTGACTCTAAGTAATTCTCAGCCTCTCACAATAAAGAAATTAAGATTAAAGAGATACCTTTGCTTGACCGTAGCCCTTGCTTATGGAGACTATAATTTTCACACTGCGGCCATCTTTATGTCCAGTTGCATCACCAGCATCATCTAACAAAATATCTACCGAAATTTAAAAGAGAACACACACACACATACATACAATAGAGTAACATAAGATTTTTTTTTTTTACCATCACTGTTTTCTCCTTCAAAGTATAATTTCTTTCAATGGGAATACTTAGCCTCTTTGTTTCCCATTCTAAACTAACTGATTTGAAACCTCAGACTTCTAAGAAGATCAATTATTACAGCTGCACTAAAGTTTCAATGTAAGAATTTATTCCTACTTTCAACCATCTTCATCCAACTGTTAGGCTATTGCCTTTCGATGAAGAAATACGGGCTTTCTTTTTCTATTACACATAGGTCTGAGTAATGCCTAAGTAATAAAAAAAAAAAAAAATAGTCACAGTTATAACCATGACGAACCAAAAAGCAATCTGATTTTTCTATCCAACCTAAAATATCCAAGCTCAATACCCATGTAATTATGAAATGCAAAGATGCTGAGATTGACTGTCAACTCGAATTATTTTCAAGCACTTGGTACACATTCAGCTTACCTTATACCTATAATTATTAGGTTCTGTTATTGAATTTCAACCATAGCATTATACTTTCCTACAGAAATACATTATCACTCACCTGTACCCCTTCTGGAAACCCTGGTGGCGTAGTGGTTAAGTGCTATAGCTGCTAACCAAAAGGTCAGCAGTTCGAATCTGCCAGGTGCTCCTTGGAAACTCTATGGGGCAGTTCTACCCTGCCCTATAGGATCACTATGAGTCGGAATCGACTCAATGGCAGTGGGTTTGGTTTTTGGCTTTTTGGTGCCCAGTATGCTTACAGATGCAAAATCAAAATGGTATTTCTAGTAATCAGCTAAGAATTACAGAAGCATGATAAAGCTAGCTAACTTTTAAAGTACCAGCCTTTAAATATGACTAAAATTAACTTTCAAAATATATTATATCACATGAATGTCCAATTGGGAGAATTATTAAGGTAAAGTATAAAGTATATATATATTTTCCTTTGACAATGATGTTACTGTAAAGTCATGCTTAATACTAAGACAATGTTTTGTGGACAAAGGAAACTCAGTGATAAGCTGGAGAGTACATATACATGGTAATGGAAGGACTGATTTGCTCTGACAAGATCTGTGATTATAACATCACAGAACCCGTTGCTGTTGCCATTGAGTCAATCCCAACTCATAGCCACCCTATAAGACAGAGTAGAACTACCCCACAGGGTTTACCACCACAGTATGGAAACAGATTGCCACATCTTTCTCCCAAGAAGTAGCTGGTGGGTTCGAACTGCTGATCTTTTAGTTAGCAGCTGAGCATTTTCACCACTGTGCCACCAAGGCTGCTTAACATTATGGAAAGAACAATTTAATAGAATGGCTTCTGAAAATGGAATGGTGTCTATTATCTTCATAATTAAAAATATAGAATTTTGAAAAAGTAAAATACTGCTTTACAAATAAAACATTAAAAAAACAGCTTTTAGAGCTTGAGGAGTATGGAGATTTTGGCTAGAAAATTTTTTATCATCAAAGAGGATCACCTTTATTGGAATTTAATCATGTGACCAGGTTAGCATTCTTACAGTGTCCCTCCTTTTTGCCTATCTCACTCAAAAGTAAAGGTCTTCTTTAAATGCCACTTTAACTCTATGACTCTATCCCCCAAACATTTAGAGTGGCTCACCATTGCTGTTCACATCTACACATCCTGTTGTTCACATCTATACATCCTGTAGTTTAGGGCCAAATAACTTCTTGATTGCTTTTGTCAATTTCTATGAATGTTCATAAATATTTAACTAATATTTATTAAACATAATAATAATAAAAAATAATAGATATCAGGAATTGTTCTGGGTATTGAGAATGAATACCAAGGTGATAAGGAAAATGAGTTCCCTGCTTTTCTGGAGTATGCATTCTAAGAAGGCAATTTCAGAATGTGTTAAGTGCTATTCAAGAAATAAACAGGGCAGGGAAATAGAGAGTAAGTAAAGAGAGCCTACTTTAGGTAGGGAAATAGTTCTAAAAGTCTTCCTTGAGGAGGAGTAAGATCAGAAGGCTGAGAAATAACTAGGCATGTGAAGAGCCAGGGAAAGAGAGGTTCAGTCATCAAGACAAGTTCAAAAGCCTTGACGTCGGAGCTCTTTATACTGAAGAAACAGATACAATTCAGGGTATTGAGAGTGTGGAGATCAAAGGGGAAGGGTGTTATGATGTGATGTTGAAGTGGATGAGGGTCAGAGCATATACAGCCTAGTAGTCCACATTAAGGGGTTTAACCTGATTCCTGACCCACATATCTATTTAAGTTTGCCTGGGAACATCCTATTTATTTCATGTCCCTCTTACTCTTGACCCCACATGTTTACCAGTTTGTCACAGTGTGGGGGCTTATGTGTTGCTGTGATGCTGGAAGCTATGTCACTGGTATTCAAAAACCAGCAGGGTCACCCATGGTGGACAGGTTTCAGTTGAGCTTCCAGACTAAGACAGGCTAGGAAGAAGGACCTGGCAGCCTACTTCTGAAAAAAATTAACCAGTGAAAACCTAATGAGTAGCAGTGGAACATTGTCTGATATAGTGCCAGAAGATGAGCCCCTTAGGTTGGAAGGCACTCGAAATACAAGTGGGGACTCCTCGAAGTAGAGTCAACCTTAATGATGTTGATGGAGTCAAGCTTTTAGGATCTTCATGTGCTGATGTGGTACAACTCAAAATGAGGAGAAACAGCTGCAAACATCCATTAATAATCAGAACACGGGATATACGAACTATGAATCTAGGGAAGCCGGAAGCTGTCAAAAATTAAATGGAAAGCATAAAGATCCATATCCTAGGCATTAAAAAAAAAAAAAAATAGTGAGCTGAAATCGACTGGAATTGGCCATTTTGAAGTGGACGATCATATGGTCTACTATACTGGGAATGATAAATTGAAGAGGAAAGCCATTGCATCTATCGTCAAAAAGAACATTTCAAGAGCCAACCTGAAGTACAATGCTGTCAGTGATAGGATAATATCCATATGTCTATAAGGAAGACCAGTTAATAAGACTATTCAAATTTATGCACCAATCACTACGGCCAAAGAGGAAGAAATCAAATATTTTTGCCAACTTCTGCGGTCTGAAATTGATCAAACATGTAATCAAGATGCACTGATAATTACTGGTGACTGGAATGTGAAAGTTGGAGACAAAGAAGAAGGATCAGTAGTTGGAAATATGGCCTTAGTAACAGAAATGATGTCAGAGATCATATGATAGAATTTTGCAAGACCAATGACTTTTTCATTGCAAATACCTTTTTTCAGTAACATAAAATGGCAACTATCATGTGGACCTTGACAGATAGAATACACAGGAATCAAATCAGTACTTTTGTGGAAAGAGACAATGGAAAAGCTTAATATCATCAGCCAGAACAAGGCCAAGGGCCATCTGTGGAACAGACCATAAATTGTTCATACGCAGGTTCAAGTTGAAGCTGAAGAAAATTAGAACAAATCCACGAGAGCCAAAGTACAACCTGGAATATATCTCACCTGAATTTAGAGACAATCTCAAGAATGAACTGATGCATTGAACATCAAGGACCGACGATCAGGTGAGTTGTGGAACGACATCAAGGACATCGCACAAGAAGAAAGCAAGAGGTCATTAAAAAGACAAGAATGAAAGAAAAGACCAAAATGGATGTCAGAAGAGACTCTGAAACTTGCTCTTGAACATCAGGTAGTTAAAGCGAATGGAAGAAATGATGAAGTAAAAGAGCTGAACAGAAGATTTCAAAGAAGACAAAGTAAAGTATTATAATGAAATGTGCAAAGACCTGGAGTTAGAAAACCAAAAGGGAAGAACATGCTCCGCATTTCTCAAGCCAAAAGAACTGAAGAAAAAAATCAAGCCTCGAGTTGTAATACTGAAGGGTTCTATGGGCAAAATGCCGAATGGCTCAGGAAGCATAAAAAGTGGATGGAAGGAATACACAGAGTCACTGTACTAAAAGTAATTGTTCAATTTTCAATCATTTAAGAATGTAGCATATAATCAAGAACCAATGTTACTGAAAGAAGACGTTTAAGCTGCACTGAAGACGCTGGTGAAAAGCAAGGCTCCAGGAATTGATGGGACACAAACTGAGATGCTTCAACAAACAGATGTAGCACTGGAAGTGCTCACTCATCTATGCCAAGAAATTTGGAAGACGGCTACCTGGCCAACTGGCTGGAAGAGATCCATTTTTACACCTATTCCAAAGAAAGGTGATCCAACAGAATCCAGAAATTATTAAACAATTATCATTAATATCACGTGAAAGTAAAATTTTGCTGAAGATCATTCAAAACAGTTGCAGCAGTACATCAACAGGGAACTGCTGGAAATTCAAGCTGGATTCAGAAGAGTGAATTGAACTAGAAATATCATTGCTGATGTCAGATGGACCATGGCTGAAAGCAGGGAATACCAGAAAGATGTTTACCTGTTTTATTGACTATGAAAAGGCATTAGGCTATGCGGATCAACACAAATTACAGATAACATTGCGAAGAATGGGAATCCAGAACACTTAATCGTGCTTATGAGGAACATTTACATAGACCAAGAGGAAGTCGGTCCAACAGAACAAAGGGATAGTGCATGGAGTAAAGTCAGGAAAGGTGCATCAGGGTTGTATCTTTTCACCATACTTATTCAATCTGTATGCTGAGCAAATAATCTGAGAAGCTGGACTATATGAAGAATATATCATGATTGGAGGAAGGCTCACTAACAATCTGTGTTATGCAGATGGCATAACTTTGCTTGCTGAAAGTGAAGAGGACTTGAAGCTTTCTAATGAAGATCAAACACTACAGTCTTCAGTATTGATTACACCTCAACATAAAGAAAACAAAAATCCTCACAACTGGACCAATAAGCAACATCATGATAAACAGAGAAAAGACTGAAGTTTCAAGGATTTCATTTTACCTGGATCCACAATCAACACCCATGGAAGCAGCAGTAAAGAAATCAAAGGATGCACTGCACTGGGCAAATCTCTTTAAAGTGCTCAAAAGCAAAGATACCACTTTGAGGACTGAGGTGCATCTGACCCAAGCCAGGGTATTTTCAATTGCCTCATATACATGTGAAAGCTGGACAATGAATAAGGAAGACTGAAGAATTGATGCCTTTGAATTATGGTGTTGGCAAAGAATATACCACAGACTGCTAAAAGAATGAACAAATCTGTCTTGGAAGAAGTATAGCCAGAATGCTCCTTAGAAACAAGAATGGCGAGCCTTTGCCTCACATACTTTGGACATGCTATCAGGAGGGACCAGTCCCTGGAGAAGTACTTCGCCCTTGGAAAAGCAGAAGGTAAGTAGAAAAGAGGAAGACCATCAATGAAATGGATTGACACAGTGGCTACAACAATGGCTTCAAGCATAAGAACGATTATGAGGATGGCACAGAACCAGGCGATATTTCGTTCTGCTGTGCATAGGGTCACTATACGTCAGAATTGACTCGATGGCACCTAACAGCAACAACTTACTCTTGAAAATTATACTTAAAATAGAAATTTTTCCTCACATAAGTAAATATTTACCAATAAATGAGTGAATGACTACCCTTGGCTTTTATATATGTGGCTACTTTAAGCTAAATTAATATAGTGGATGAAAGGTCATTCACCGATTTATCCAGTCCTGGGTTGAGTACTAGCTCTGCCACTGACTAGTTGGATGATATTGTACAAATCATTATGGTTAGATTCCTAAGTCTTGGTTTTTTCATCCATAAAATGGAGCTAATAGAACACCTCCTTCCTAGGATTATTTTAAAACAGTAAAAGAGGTAATGCTTTTACTTTCTTTAGTTTGCTTAGCTGTTTGGCTCATTACTCCTTTTCTGTGTATTTATATTAACTTCTGCTATTGACAGTGGGAAGGTCACATCATGAATCACTCTGGGCTTCTACCTGTTCACATTATATTGACAGGAGTGATGGTCACCCAAAGAAGCAACTCCAGGGAAAAACAAAAGGTATGAGATGAGGTTTTTTTTAAAAAAAAAAAAAAAAAAAACAGAAAATAAGTTATGGTCTTCTGACAACATTTTAAAGGAAAAATAAAAAGATCTCCATTCGCTTTTCAAAGTTCTATCTTTATTGGATGTATGGAATGTTCTGCTATATTTCAAGAATGGGACATTTGTCAGTTATACTCTCTACCACTTCTTTTCTTTCCTTATTAATCACGAACTCTAGAAAGCTTCCCTGTTAAAAATCCCCAGCTTAAAATATTTCTGACTTACAAAATTTTAACCCACTAAATAAGAGTGAATGAAAACAGTATCCTAGTCATCTGATTTCTTTTTGTTTTCTTAGTTCAGAGATCAGTACTACTGTTGAGATGTAATCAAGGAAATAAAATTACATAGGAATAAACATTAATGATGAAATGGTTACTTTAAAAAGAATATTTTTGAAAAAAAAATTGCCTTTGCCGCTTAAAAACTGGCACAAATTCTAAATCATGGCCATTAGTGGGGTTAAGTCTGGCAAACACAAATATTGTAAAATTAATTTCCTCAGTATGGTATTTATAATTTCTAGTCTTTCCTAATCATTTTAGTTTTGTTTCTATATGTTTGTTCTTTCTGCATTGCTTTAATATCTATCTTGCCTCCCTCAAGCCTTATATTTACCCAGAGAACAAAACAAAATCATGAAGCACAGGCAATGAAATCCTGCATTTTCAAGTGGTGTTTTAAACTATCCTGTAAAGTACGATTGCTGGTCTTTCTTAGGAATCAAGCTGGGGACAGAGACGTGCACTGGTTGCCAGTAGGTATGGAAACTACTTCACCTCTCTGTCAGGCTCATCTCCAAGGAGACAATACTCAGGGTATTTCTCGGAACCCTCAGATTCTATACATCTCAATTTTTTTTTAGTATCTTTTGAGAAGTATGGATAACACTTGACATATAATTTATACAATAAAGCTACTACCATTTATCTCTACAGTCCTTTTTTTTTTATAATCTGTAAGTTCATTTAATTCTGAACTATCTCTCTTCTTTCTTAGCCAATGATATTAGTTTTACTTGATGCTTATTCCCCAAATTTATTTCCTTCTTCAAATCACTCCCCCAAGCCCCACATATGTTTTGTTTTCCTGAATTATATATGGTTAATTCACAATTGCTTTTAAGGCATAAGATGAAGGCAGGTATATATTCGGGTCTTTCATTTCACATTTTGAAGGGAAGATGTAATAGTAGAGTTAAAAAAAAATTTTTTAAATAATTTTGTAAAACCAGATCAATAATTTGAGCATGAAAATTCAGACTTTTTGGAAACGAAAGATGTGACTCAGTGAAAATGTAATCAGTATCAGCATGCTGTGCAATTTTATTCATCTTCTTGTTCTTATTCTTCTATTTCTTCTTTTAGATTTTAGTGTAATTTAAGGCAAGCGGTGAATAGTCTCAATGCTGTAACAGTGTAGTTACCCAGGAACATATATGTTTTTGGTTTCCAGGCGTCATCTGGTGGTTGTGCCTTGTAATTACCACAGGTCCTCATTTAAATTTTTCCTAAACAAATCCTATACACAAGATGATTCAGTGCCATATTTAATTAGATATTAAGATGAAATTATGTCATGTAATTCTATTTGCAATTGAATCAAAACCATGCCCTTGTTCCATCATTAGTACCCTTGAATACAATAACAGAAGCTGCTATGTTCTTTTTATTTGTTTGTAGAAAATTTAATAAAGTTGGGTAATGTAGGTATCTCTGGGGAACATCATGTAGGATCATACAGGCTAATTTAGAAACAGGTCCTGATACACTTATAAATGAACCCTATGCATTTAAAACATTGCATATTGCATGGTTTTTTTTTTTATATTGCATGGGGTTATTATTATTATAGTCATGAGTACTAATGATTATCACTGAGACTACCATTTTTCATCTAAATTAAGGAGGAAGTACATTCCCAAGCACAAGTGATTTTAAGAACACAGTTAGGAAAATTCTCTCTCTTAGACCTTCCTTCACTCTTTCACAGAGAATGTCCTTTAAAAATAACAACTATGTAGGATACATGTATAAGAGAAAAATAGGACTGTTTCTGAGAAATAGGGTGTTAACATTTTTAAGAGGGTGTGGGAGAGAACGGTGGTGGATAAGCTCCTCAAAATTCCAGGCTGTTCTCCCTGTTAAGTCATAGGCATGCTTTGGTTCAGGCAGGAATGTGCACAAAATCACCTGAGGTAACAGACTCTGTGATGTTCAAATTGTTCAGAGAGAGTCCCAATGACTGCCGTGAAGACGAAGAGGAGGTGCTGCTCGAGGATTCCGAGGGGGGCCGCGCAGGCTTAGCTGTGTTGCCAGTTTCTGCCTTCAACCGGTCATTTTCGGCCTTCAGAATTTCAATTTCATTCTGTTGTCAAGGTGGAAAACACGAAAAAAAAATTGAGTGAATTGGTGGAGAGACATGGTACTAACTCGCCAGAATTAATTAGTTTGTTAAATAAAGCATGTGGTAATACATTAAATGAACAAATGTATATTAATAAAACAAGATTTCCTTTGAGAGAAGAAAAAATAACTTTTTCTGTTTCTCACATACATGTATATGTATTCACAAATACAGAAACACTATCCATTATATATTTTTTTATTATTATTTCTTGAATGTATCATATATTTGAGGAGTTTTCCATGACTTGGTCTCATTTGCATTAAGAATAACATAATTGAATAACTCATAACATTTCTCATTTTAAAAGGAAGGTTAAAATCCTGTAGACAAATAATATAATGCCATTTGTAATACCCTGAAGTTCATGAACAGTTGAAAAACAAAGAAAAAACAATATAAATAATCTGATTTAAAATTACTTCAGAACCCTAGGTAACATGTAAAAAAGTTTTTGTTCCTTTAAATAGGGGCACTAAGCTCATAAAAACAACAAAAGCCTTTTGATGAATATACACAGTGGCAGGTCAATCTGCTCAACAATGAGCTTTTCTTATTTCAGTCGTCTGTGGTACCAAGTGATTATTGGTTTACAATAATAAAATGAAAACTTAGGCTGAGTATAGACTGGTTCCCAATTTAGGCTTCAGATGCTTCAGTGAAATACAAAAGCTTTACTTCTACAGATGGCATTCTACATCACTCTTACTTCTATATTCAGAAACCTGTGTTAACTTTTTGTAGTTTCCTCATTACTGTTGTTTCTCAAAAGAAAACAGGTAAAGGTATTTGAAAGTCAGATTTCAAAAGAACAAAAGGGAGCAAACATAAAGGTAAAAATCCATTATTGTTAAGTCGATTCCAACCCATAGGACACAGTAGAACTGCCCCATAGAGTTTCCAAGGAGCAGCTGGTAGATTCAAACTGCTGACCTTTTGGTTAGCAGTCAAGCTCTTAACCACTACGCCACCAGGGCTTCAACATAAAGGTAAACCATGGAAAAGTGATGGAGCAATAATTGTACTAGCTTCTTTAAAAATTTAGCTCTCAATCTGAATCCAATCATAAGTACAAGTGTCTTGAGTGGTCCTATAGTGTAACTGACCAGTTTACACTCCTTCTTGCAGCCCTGGATTTGACAAAATTCTCCACCCGTACTGAGTAAGAAATAAGTTGCAAAGATTTAATGAATAGGGTACATTTCCACAGTAAGTTTAGAAGCGGAAATGTTTCAATAATAGTCTCAAGAAGAAAATAAGCAGCCTTTTTATCTCTCCTGAATTTTCCTTGTAGGTGCTTCAGCACTGACCTGCATGCGGTTCATGGCTTCCCGGATCTGGTCAAGGTGATGGGCAGAGCTGAGGGCCTCCAGACGGATATCTGTTAATTTTAATTCCTTTTCTCTGAGCTCACTCTTCAGCTGCAGAATTATTTCTGCCTCAGCTTCTGTGCATTCACAGATTCTAAAGAAGGAAAAGAACACAAAACCAGCGGTTGGGGAAAGCTAGAATATTATGAAAACAATGTCTCTTTTAAAGGCTGGTCTGTGTTATTATCCAGCAGGTACAGAAATTATTTGCTGCTGGCAAAACCTAGAGACACGGAGAAAGAGTTTTACAAACAGTAACATGTTCGTAGGCTCAAAACTGAAAACAGTAGCTTTTTCTTTCAATCTTCTTATTTTTCAAAGTTTGAAAATACTATTACTGGATATAAAATGACCCTCAAAATTCCCTTATTGCTTATATATATAGGGCTGAAGAATCATAGACTTAGTACATTTCTTTCTATCCTTTTCAATGACCTTAAATATCCATTTGTAACGTATAAGACAGTTTTTTTTTAACCTTATTTTCTTCTTCTGTAAAACTGTGCAAGAAATGACCTTATCTGACTGCCACAACACCTTCTTCCAGATACCATGAAAATCCAATATAAATATTGTGGGAAATAAATTAGAGAGATGAGTTGTGGATATTTAAATAATGGATGAGCGTTATATAATCTTCCTGGTAAGCTCAGCTGATGTAGGAGATCACAGCTAATAAAGTTAAATCGCAGGTTTCAACCCACACAAGCAGGTTAGCTGAAGCTGTTTGAAGGTCATATACATTATATCCTTATTGTTTGTTTTGTAGGAAATGTGTTGAAATGATTTGTTTTATATTAACCAATATCTTTTCCATTTAAAATGTGAGGACTAGGTTGCTGGTCAGGAAATGATAGTGCTATGTTCTTCCATTCTATATCGTGCTAAAATGATGTGTCAAAGCATAGTGGTCCTATTCTATATGGGAGATCTTCCCTAAGCACTGTCATGGGTATACAAGAAAGCCTGAATTAAACAGTATATAAAACAAAGAGAATCATCAGAGCACATGTTTTTACATTCTAAATGTTGTATTCCTTCTGTACTCTGAAATCATGGTCTACCACAAAAATGCTCTGTTAGATTATCGAATAAAAGTAAAGCGGATTGCAGTTTGGTCTTAGGAAACTGAATTTTACTTGAAACAGACAGATAGAAATTTATACTGTTGAAATGCATGCGAGTGATTTTAGAAAAAGCAAAAGCAAACGCCGCTGAGGTTAGATCTATGCAGTTTTCATGCATCACACTCCATTTTACCGGGATCTGTGCTTGTAAGTCACAGGGCCATTTTGCCGTTTCTTTGGTGGCCAGGCAAGAGGTGACCTGCATATATGCACAGTTAGACAGGTGCAAGTGAAAAGAAGCGAAAATAATGATGTAGAGAACTGGAGAACCAGATAAAGAAACACTGGAATTCCAAAACATGAAAAATGAAAGAGAAACAAATGCTGTCCAGCATTCTAAGAAAGGTCTGGAAATGACTCGTACCAGTCAGGTGCTGCAGTTGTGAAAGTACACCCTGATTACATTTAGAACATAAATATGGCCTTGGCTTGATGATGTTTATTAAAAATACTCCAGCATTCTGCAGATGGCGTGACTTACGCTGAGGCGGATTGCGAGGGCTTCATGGATGCCGACCCACAGTCACCAGCGTTATGGGGCAACTTGGGGGATGCCGGAAGGGAGGAATCTGTAAGCTCTTCAATGTCCGAATGTGAGGAAGGAGGCTTGGTGGATTTTTTCTTTCCAAAGGCTTGTTTGAATGAGCTTCTCAGCTGAAAGGAGAGAAATTACCTTTGTCTATTTGCACTTGGGGAGCTTTTGCTTTGAGGAGTTAGTTTGCAGGTGCCATCCTAGCCACTGCCTGGGGTCAGTATATATAAGCAGAGTATTAACAGTTGCAGCACAGTATCTCTAAAACAAATGATACCATGTTTTGTGGTTTTGTTTTATTCTTGGATTAATCCAGCGCAGCGCAAACATGGGAGGCTTTTAAATAGTGCAGGGTCAAGGGCACGGCTGTCAGAGCACTCATTTAAAACTAAGTACCTTGAAGGGATCTCCATTCCCAAGTCTTCTCCCTTCAAGGCAATTTGTTTTAAATGGCCACTTTAGAGCTACAATCATGTCCTGCTGACAGTATAAATGTAAAAGCAAAACGAGAGCAAATTCACCTAACACTTCATTAATTGTGATTTTCTATTCAAATTTTCAATCCCCAGACTATTGAAAACCAGAATTGGTATCCCCTATGGCTCTATTCAGAAGGTGGTTTTACTAGTTCTCTTTAAAATTTGAGACTCAAATGAAAAGACACAAAGAAAAGACATACAAGGTAATCTGTTTTTAAAAGGTATAAAAGCCTACTGCCATAATGAATAGCATTCATGCCAAGGTAGGTTTTTTTTTTAAGTTTTTTATTTTTAAATAGACGCATGCCAAATTGTCCACGGTTTATATTCACCTCACTTCCTCTAGAGTTCACCTTGCAGAAACATGAAAAGAGTGTGGAATTACAAATCAAGGGAATGAAGGCTGGTTAGTATTTAAAATATTACCTGCATAAACATTTTGTTTAAAACAAAAGACAATTCTTTCATTATTTATAGAAAGCACCCCAGCAATATCCTCTGATGGCTTTGTTTTGGGTTTCATAAAGAGTTATCCTTATTTAAAATCTACTTAGTTTGATAGTATTAAAAGCACTCCTTTAACTTCATTGTTTTTAAAGATTTTCCAGTGACAGCATCTTTCCCTCATTAGCATTTAGCAATTGTTTAATATTATCATAAATTATATCTCTAGCAAACCTAAGGCACAGTTCTATTCAAGTACATTTCTAGGTTTCTCCTATATCCCATGGGTTAAAAAAAAAATAGGAAAGAAAAAAAAAACAAGCAGATACTAAAGTAGTTGCTTTCTTATCACTTTGGAAGCCCTGTTGATGGGGATATTTTCAAGGCTTCTTTTTCTTTCTCCAATTCCAATTCTCCACCTCTTCCTCCATTTACTGCCTCCTCTACCACCACCGTTATCACCATCATCATCTTTACTCCCAAAATAAACTCTTGCTCTAAGACATTTATTTATATATATATCACCTTATTTTTTTTTTCAACAACTCTGTAACATCAGTACCAATAGCCTATTTTTACAGATGAACACATTTAGGCCCCCTGAAAAGGTGAAGTAACCTGCCCAAGATCCAAACTGTAAGTGGCAGAGCTGGGATTCAAACCGAAGCTTATTGCCAACTCCAAAATGTATGCTTTTCAACACAATACCACGCTGATCTTGGTGATATGTGAAGAATCTGAGGAGCCAGTAATTTGAATGGGATTCTTTATAAACTTCTGCACATCTCTACAGCCCAAAAGTAAACATCCTGACTCACTGTGCAATAATAAACTTTTGAATTAGATTAATGATGATGGCTTACCCAGTTTTTCTTTTTCTTTTTCTTGGAGTCAGCATCGTTACCACTGCCAATGCTGGAATGACTTGTGGCACTGTTGATACTAGAAACGCTTTCAGAGGAATGCTGTCTTCGGATGCGAAGATCTAGCAACAGGTAGAGAGTATCACATTTGCTCATAAAGACTCTCAGTCTGAACAAATAAGACTTTTAGACTTTCTGAGAACAAGTTCTCCAATAAAGGTCAACAAGGCTTTGTACAGATCATTTAGAGGTGGTTTTTGATTTTATGAGTTCAATAAAGTACAAGACTATTTGCTTTCCTTAACTGAGTTATCTGCATTAATATTCAACGGGAGTCTGCAGCACTGGTATTTAATGAGTTCAGAGTTTTGCCCAAAAAATGAAATGCTATGCTAGTGATTTCTACTGAATACCTGAATCAAACAGTGCTTCCAAAATGATTTATTCCAAATGATTAGTTCCATGGAGTGGATAGAAACTCATAATAGCATAACAATTAATTGTATCTTTTTAATATTTGTTCTTTGAATAAGGTTGCCAAAGCCAAATATATTAATTTTCCATTTCATAGAATCATATCATGTTAGAGCCAAAACAAACCTTAGAAGTCATCTAACCAACGACTTCATTTCACAGATGAGGAAACTGAAGTGTGAAGAAGTTTAGTAACGTAACCAAGGTCAAAGAGCCAAAGAGGGGAGGGTTTTTGAGAGAGAACCTGGTGCGTGAATTAAACAGAGAAAATATTCAAGAGGGTGCTAGTGTTCCATCATAGCTATAGTCCCTGTCTATGATTGGGAATACTAATAACAGCAACAATAGCAACAAATAAGAATCATAGGGCTAACTCTTACTCTGTGCTTACTCTGTCCTGAGAGTATCAAACTTTATTCTTAAAGCAAACCACCAAAATGAGTTTAACTACTAAATGTAATTTGCCCATTGTCACATAGCTGAAAAATACAGAGCCAGTCTCGGAGCTAGGCTGATTCCAACACCTATTGTGCTAACTGCTGTATGATATGACTCCCCCTATAATTTACAAAGCATGCAGTGCTTCTCTAGTTATACACGATATCTTGAAGATGATATTATTCGATGTTTAATAACTTTTTGAAAGTATCTATTCACTCCATATAAACCAGTTATGACTTTTTTCATAGACATTAAAACTTCATTTGAAATTGTATTTACTTACAGTGAACTGTGTTAGTGGAAACACTAGGGGAATTTAAAAGATGATTTCTATGTCAAGTTTGCTTTTCAGTCATTTCTATTACTATATTTAATTGGCATTAATGTCAATTAGGCATGCAAAAAATCAGTCAAACCTGTAAGATGTCACAAATTACTGTATAGTATTCAAAGAGTTCCCACAGAAATAACAGTATAAAATCAAAGCCTTTCCAGTTGACTTATTAATTGTAAAGTGACTCTTGACAATGAAATTGTAACTGGTTACATTCAAACATATAATAAATGAGTTTATGTGTATGTTATTCACACACACATATATATATACGTGTGTGTGTACGTGTGTATATATATATATATATATAATATATATATATATATCTCCTCATAGGAGCACTGGTGGTGCAGTGGTTAAGTGCTCGGCTGCTAACCAAAAGGTCAGCAGTTCAAACTCACCAGCCACTCCATGGCAGAAAGATGTGGTAGTCTGCTTCATTAAAGATTTACAGTCTTAGAAACCCTATAGGGAAATTCTACTTTGTCGTATAGGGTCTCTATGAGTTGGAATTGACTCAGTGACAGTGAGTTTTTTTTTTTATATCCATATATGTATATACATGAATATCTGTCCAACTTACCTTCGAACAATTCTATAGAGAAAAGTTAGGGTTATCTTTTTTAAAAGAAAAACTTCATCATTTTCTTACTTAGGACCGTCTATTAGATTCTCATTTTACTAAGAATAGAAAAATATTCCAATTCCTAAGTAAATCCTAAAAGTCCTTGAGTAATCTGGTCTCTGCTTACCTTTCCAAACTTGTTTGATTTATTTCACCTTTGTTCATTATCTTCCTTTTCTGCCTCAAGGTCTTCCTGGAATGGTCCTTCCTCAATATTTACAATATGACATAATAATTATTTCTTGGGTCTCTCCTTAAATGCTGATATCTCTAGAAGGCCTTTCCCGACTATGCAACTTCCAGTAGGCTCCCTGGTACCCTCTCTATTGTACCTTTTCTTATACATCTTTGGACTGGAAACTCTTGTGCATGCACGCTCAGTTACATCAACAATCAAACAGAATCATTTATTTTCTGCTCTCACCAGACTATAAGATCAACAGAGACAAGGGTCATGTCTATTTGTTTACCATTGTATATCTGGGGCCTTGTACAGAATACAGCATGTTATAGGCAATCAACAAGTACTTATTGAACAAACTTATTCTTTTTTATTGTTCATCCAACCCAGTTGTATTTGCCTAATATTATTTCAAAAACAAATATTTACTGTTGAAAATAAATTAATATATATGCTGCCAAACCATACTTGGTATACTTTCAGGGGGAAAAAAAAAATCCACATTTACACACAGATGTAGTAATTTAAAAAGCACTAGCACCTCTTGAAATCATAAAATTTTCCATTACCGTCATCTTTCAACATTATAATAATTACAATTAACAAAATAGATTTGTTTATCTCACATCTCAGTAGACTGGGGATCCCTTGAGTATAAGAGAGTCTTTTATATCTTTATATTTCAAGATCTAACAGGGTGCCTAGCATATAGCAGGTGCTTAGATGATATTTGTGAATGAATAAATGAATCTGTTCTACTATGGACCTCTATTATTTATCAGGCTTTGTTAACAAAGGTGATACATAAATATAGAGAAAATACACAGATACATAAATTGGAGTCTCTAGGTGATGCAAATGGTTAGTGCACTTGGCTGCTAACTGAAAGGTCAGAAGTTTAAGTTTGCCTAGAGGTGCCTCAAAAGAGAGGCCTGGCTCTCTACTCCAAAGAGAAATCAGCCATTGGAAGCCCTATGGAAAACAATTCTACTATGACACACAGAGGGTTGCCATGAATTGAAATTTACAGCAATTGGTTTTTATTAACAGATTGATAGGTTATTTTGCCAGGGTTTGATTTGACTATAAAAGTGCCTGCTGCTTTGCTTGTAATGTATATTTTAAGATCTTACATTAAAAACTTACCAGACATAAATTTTCAATGGTCCTAAAAACCCAATTTCAATATGATCTTAGAATACAAACATATGGGCTATACAACTACCTTAATAACTGTGGAAAGACAAATAATTAGGCCAACTGACTGGTTATTTTCTCAATGTAATATAAATGATCAGTGAAATAAGAATCACTTTGGGTTCACTGAAATGAATATTTGAGTTTTAACATTATAGAAACACAATCTAAATATCTGTATACATTTAATCCCTTATAGCTAATTTTTTTTATTAGTTTTAAATTTTGGCAAATTATTTTTTAATCTTTCTTGAGAAATTT
This sequence comes from Elephas maximus indicus, assembly GCF_024166365.1. NCBI lineage: Eukaryota > Metazoa > Chordata > Mammalia > Proboscidea > Elephantidae > Elephas > Elephas maximus. Next base: position 140,409,521 of record NC_064822.1, on the reverse strand, counting down.
GAATATTAACTGTTTTTATTTTGCTCATTTTAAGTACCCCCTCCCACATTCTAAGCAAAGGAATTTCTGTTTTTTAATTCCAGTAGATACATTAAGATACCTGTTGCCTAAGATAAAAGAAATCCTTACAGAAAGTTTCATTTCAGTGACTTGTGCTGTATTAAAGAAAGGATTAAGCCTTTTTAAATCCCTTCTGGACCTATTTACCACATGAAGATTTAGAACATAAGCTGCTTTATTATGGCTCTAAGGTAAGACGTACATATGCAGTAATTTTCCACTGCAGCATATAAAACAACTCCCCTGCATTGAAAGTTGCCAAATTCTTAACAAAGTAGCCCCTAGAGAACTAGTTTGTCCTTCAATTTAAGTATACCTCACTTTATATAGTAGTCTTCCCAAAACTTAAATTCAAAAAAATTTTTTAATCGATATATTTTTTCTACAAAATTTTACTAAACTCTTTTTAAGTGTATCATTGTGGGTACTAGAACTAAAGACAATAAACCCTCTGGCCATCAAACAGGAAAGACATAAATGAAGGCAACAACATGTAATACAAATTTTGATAGCGGAGGTGCAGCTATTTCCAGAAATACGTAACAGGGGGATCTCATTCCATTCAGGTGTCAAAAGAACATATTTAAGCAGACTCCTGCAGAATCTACAAAAGGTATTTTTTTTTTTATGCTGAGCCAGCAGGATAGAATGTTCCAAGTAGAATAAACTAAATAACCAGAATATGTGAAGAACTTCCAAAAAATTGAAAGAAGTTCAGGGTAGTTGAAATACGGTATATTGAATATGACAGAAGAGCAACAGTCAAGGTCTAGGACAGTGTCTGGCACATAATTGGTAATCGATATATATTTGTTGAATAAAAAAGGCTGTTGAAGAAAGATTACATCATGGTTTGGAGTTTGTGCTTCATTTTAAATGCAGCAGGATGCCTGCAGATATGTATTTTAGACAATCGGTCTGGTTTCTGTAAGAATAATGATGTATGGTCAGGGAAGATTAATAGCAGGAAGGTAATTTAGGAGGTTGTGGTCATAATAGTTCATGGGAGAGATGAGGGACGGCAATAGTAGGAACAGAGAAAATTGAACAGATCCAGGAGACATTTAAGGGGAAGAATCAAAATAACTTGATGATTTATTGATTCAAGAGAGGGGGAGTTATGAAAGACACCTAGATTTCTGGCTGTATGGAAGGATGGTTATGCCATTTACTGAGAAATGGGACACTAAAGGAGAAGCAGATCTGAAAGGACAGATGCCAAGATCGAGTTTGAAGATGTTGAGTTCAAGACGCCAAACTGACATTCAAAGATACCCAAATGGAGTTCTCTATTTGGCAATTGTATATACAGATCTGTAACTTGAAAGATGAGCCTGGCCTTGAGATGGGATTTGACAGTTATCAGCATATAAATGATAACTATAGATGGAGTACTAGATGAGTTTGTACAGTATTTTAGATAGGATGCATAAACTCATTGCCATTGACTTAATTCTGACTCAAACAACCCCACAGGACAGAGTAGAACTGCCCCATAGAGTTTCCCAGGAGCAGCTGGTGGATTCTAACTGCTGCCCTTTTGGTTATCAGCTGAATGCTTAACCACTGCACCACAAGGGTTCTGATAGGATGTAGAGAACCATAGTATATAGTCACAATGGAAGAAAGCTTAGGAGAGAGTCCTAAGGAATATCAATAATCGATGAATGGATATACAAGGGTGAATGTACAGAAGAAACTTAGAAAGATATTTCAAAGGGGAAGAAGAAAAATGCAGAATATGTGATGTTATGAACATTAGAAGGAAAGAATGTTTCAAGTAGGAGAGACCCTGGGTCTAGTGTCATATAAGTAATTATTGATCCTGGAGAGAGGAGTTTTGATAGAGTTGTGGTAGGAGAAGTCGGACTCCAATGGGATGAAGGGTATTTGGTAGCTAAAGACATTGCAAAATTCCATGAAAAATTTCCAGGATTTACCTGGAAATAGGAAGAGAGCTATTAGGACATTCAGAATTTAGGTAGCAATTTTTAAGCTGGGAAAATTGACCATATTGAATGCTATTGAAAAGAGTCAGGGTATGAATAAATAGAACTTATATAAAGAAAACATGACACGACATTCTTTTGTAAAGAGTATTTCTTGAGTGGTAAACCAAATGTCATGGATTGACCTGTGTCCCCAAAAAACATCTGTCAAATTGGCTAGGTCATGATTCCCTTGTGTGATTGTATGACTGTCTACCATTTTATCGTCTGATACGATTTCTCTACGTGTTGTAAATCCTATTGCTATGATGTAATAAGATGGATTAGTAGCAGTTACACTGATGAGGTCTACAAGATTAGATAGTGTCTTCAGTCAATCTCTTTTGAGACATAAAAGAGAGAAGCAAGCAGAGAGACAGGGGGATCTCATACCACCAAGAAAGCAGTACCGGGAGCAGAGCGTGTCCTTTGGACCTGAGGTTCCTGTGCTGAGATGCTCCCAGACCAAGGCAAGACTGACCTTTCTCCAGAGCCTACAGAGAGAGAGAGCCTTCCCCTGGAGCTGATGCCCTGAATTTGGACTTGTAGCGTACTAGACAGTGAGAGAATAAATTTCTCTTTGTTAACTCCATCCACTTGTGGTATTTCTGTTATAGCAGCACTAGATGATTCAGACACCAAGAGATGGGAGGTAGTGGCAAAGAGAGGAGTATTTTATCATTGTTTAGAATTGCTAGAGTGCCACATTATTTATTTATTTGGTGTGGTAATAAATAGCACACCAACTTTAAGTCACCTATCTTATTGTTTTTAAATTCTCTAATGGAAATGTACCTTTTTTATTGCCCCCACCTAGAATGGGTCGTTCCTCATGCCCACTACTTGCTATATCACGATGCTGATTTTTATTTTTGTACAACACAGATCTGGATTTTCATACTTCTTACTGGATTTGTTTTGCTTGAAGTCAGACATGCTTGTATTAACCAATCTTCCTATTAATACCTTTGCCAAAGCAAGTGGAGAGAAATGCACGTACATATATAAAAGCAAATTCCATAAGCTCAATTTAGAAATTATTTGCTAACCAAAGATACTCTTCTCAAATTCTGGGATTCTGACCACATTAATACCAACTGACCCACGACAAAAAGCGGTATTACTGAGTAAAAGCAGCTTTACTGTAATTAACGAATAAAATAGATACTTATTGTATTGACGAAAAATGACAATATTTCTAAATATACCTTTGGGAGGGTGGTCTGGACCATTCAGTGCTCCCTGAATGGCTGCCTGGGCAGCAGAGTTCTGGGCCTTCAGCATTTCAATGGTTTCTCTTAGTTCTATAAGTTCAGACTCCTGTGGAACAAACACAGTTTGGAAGCTTTAATACCTAGAGAGAAAAATAAATACAATGTCCTTTTTCATAATTCTCTACCAAATTGGTTTGGTTTATATAGTGCCAGCTTCCTGAGAGATCTGGATATTTGGATGATCTCATCAAGTTTTATTAACAACTTCTATCTTTTTTTTCTATCTTAGCTAAAGAAGAACCTCCCCCCGCCCCCGCAACTTCTTGGTTATTCTCTCATAAATGTGATCTGAATTGTCTTTATTCTTTCAAAGGATGTTAAAGCTGACCAGTACTAACTAAAGCAAAATATCACATCTCTTGTTTAGGTATTAACTTATTAATATTGCATATGATTACACTGGAGCCCTGGTGGCATAGTGGTTAAGAGCTACAGCTGCTAATCAAAAGGTCAGCAGTTGGAATCCACCAGGCACTCCCTGGAAACCCTATGGGGCAGTTCCACTCTATCCTTTAGGGTCGCTATGAGCTGGAATCAACTCGAAGGCAATGGGTTTATTTATTTGTTTTTGCTTATGATTACATTGAAGCCCTGGTGGCACAGTGGTTAAGTGCTACAACTGCTAACCAAAAGGCTGGCAATTGAATCCTACAGCCTCTCCTTGGAAACCTTATAGGACAGTTCTACTGTGTCCTACAGGGTCGCCATGAGTCAGAATTGACTTGACGGCAATGGTTTGGTTTTGGTTTTGGTATATGATTATGTTAGATATTCAGCTATCAGTATTGCCCTGTTGCATTACATTTTATTTGCTGTCAACTGCAAACTCTGAGTTTTAGTCAAATGAATGACATCACATTTTGTGTGTTTTGTACTTGGGCAATTGATTCAAGTGTAAAGCAAGGAACATATCATTAACTCGGCTCTATTAAATACCATCTTATTAAATTCAACCTGTTCTCTTGTTTTATCAACATCATATTAGATTCTGATACTTTTCATCCAATAAATATCTTGATTCTACTATAGAGACCCATCTCACCAGGCTGAATCAACACATAAATTAGAAAAAAAAAAATAAGCGAGTAGAAATAAATGTAATATAACTAAACCAAAACCAAATCCATTGCCATTGAGTGGATTCCCACTCACAGCGACCCTATATGACAGTGTAGAACGGCCCTATAGGGTTTCCAAGGCTGTAATCTTTTTGAAAGCAGACTGCTACGTCTTTCTCTGGAGGAACAGCTGGTGGGTTCGAACTGCTGATGGTTTTGGTTCACAGCCGAACACTTTAACCACTGCACAGTCAGGTCTTCTATATGTAATATAAGGTACTTAAGTAGGAGCCTTGGCAGTTTGAATCCACCAGCCACTCATTGGAAACCCTATGGGGCAATTCTACTCTGTCCTATGGGGTCAACTCTACAGCCACAGGTTTTGGTAATTAAATGAGTTAAACTATCAAAACAAAAGTAGTTTATCAGTTCACTTTCTATTAAAAAAAAAAAAATTACATTTTCTTATTGAATTTAGAGTACCTTTAAGACAGGTACTGATGAAACACACTGTATAAAGTTGTTCCTTTACAGTTATTTGTTAAGTGAATTATACCACCAGAAATGAGGCATTATGAGGAAGACAACATAACCTACCCCTCAAAAAAAAAAAAAAATGAAAATGAAAGACAACTGCAACAACCAAAATGGAAATAATGAGAATGTTCACGCATTGTAAAGAATGTAATCAATGTCACTGAACAATTTGTGTAGAAATTGTTGAATGGTAACTTAACTGCTGCATAAGCCTTCACCAAAAACACAATAAAATATAATTTAAATAAACAAAAGGGAATTGGAGATCTGTTTCAGGTTTTATCAGAAGCCCAATAGCAAGGGGTATCCTTAGTGGAGATGCTAATCCTAAAGATTATATCATTTTCAGCATCTTATAGGAAAAACTTCTTGGTAATGTATTTATCATTAATCACTTGCTCTACCATCTTTGGCAGAAAAGCCAAAGAATAAGGCTTCAGTTTTTCACTCCATGAAAATTAGGTTATCCCCACTCAATGCTGTCCAGAATATATGAAAAAGGCAAAAATTACTGACAACTGCTTTTTCAGGAAACTGCTTCAAACATGGAAATGTCCAGCAACTATTTTAACCTCAGATACTTAAAAAAAATAAAAATAAAACATGATTCTAATTGAAATGATATCCAGGTTCAGAGTCAACATCTAGCACTTATACACCTATTTTTATTGGATATCTGGCATATTCCTGATAGGGAACAATTATTTTTTGTTTTTTTTTAACAAACTCTCTGATAGACTTTTAATTGCTTGTAAGTCAAAGAATTTTATTATGAAAAATCAATAGCAACCTTCTGGATTTATAGATGAGTCTTCAAATATACTTGGCTGTAATTCCATTTGCATTTATTTACCATAAAGGTAAAAGATGATAAATTTCCAATGTCTTGGTAAATAAATTTCCAATGTCATGCCACAAAATTCAGACCCAATTCATCATCATTTTTCAATTTCTCCAAGCTCTATTTTCTGTCTTTTGCCCAACTAGTAATAGATAAGTTTATCAAAATTTAAAGTGGTTTTCTATTTAAAATAAGTCAACTAGGAAATAAAATATTTACTGGAAATTAATCCTGCTTTTTCCAGAAATATATCCACAACAATGGTACCTATGGTACATAGTAAATGAATCATATAATTCAAATGTTAATTCTATAACATATATACTAGAATACATGTTAAGTTTTAACTAAAGTCCAATTTTTGTTATTGAATTTAAAATAAAAAAAATGTACTTCGGATTTTGCTTTAAAGGAGAAAATGGAAATGAGAAAGTCTGGAGCAAACGTCTAAAAGAGTTTAAATTAATTTTATGAGTTAGCTGACTTATTTCAGCGTAAACTTTAATCCTTTCTACATAAATCTCTTTTGGAAACAATTATTAAAAAATTAAAAGTAGAATATTCAAGAAATGTTCCTTTTTCAGGTAATTACGTTGCATATGACATAACAGAATGGTTACTTTCTAAAATGAAGTGTAGTTTTATAAACAACAGCTATTAACAAGTTAGCTGTTATTCAGTGTGGTGCAATAAACCCAAAGGAGGAATAGCTAGGTAAGAAATATATTCATTATATAACATGGGAGAATCACGCCTATGAAAAAATTATTTGAACCAAACTCATATTAGCAATTTGAAAGTGTGACTTTATAAGTCTAAGCAAGTATGTATAAAATGTTATAAAAAAAAATGTTGTAATCATCTTTAATTAAAAAGATACTAAATTCTACATTGACATAATCTTTTCAAACCTGAACTAATTATCTCTCCATAGCTGCAAAAATTCCTTATTTCTTGTTTCAGTTAATGAGATCTGCCCTCACCTTGTCACTCAAGCTAGAACCATCTCTTTTCTCTGAGACTTTGCATATGATTTTCCCTTTGCTTTAAATAACCTTTCCATAAAAGCCATACTGAAATGCCTCCATACATGTGAAACCACTTAGTTTTCCCTCCAGGATAAATCAAACGGTCCCTTTTCTTTATGCTTCTAGATGATTTAATGCATTTGGTTTACTTAGTGATTGAAATGTTTTCTGCTGATTTATTATCTCAGTAAATGTTGGGATGATTATGCTGAGATGTTGTGGTCTATGCAAAATAGGCATTTTTCTCCTTCAAATAATAATGTAAAACCTCAACTTTACTACATACATTTTTATTTACAAGAGGGTGTTTGATCATCTAGTAAGTGAGGTGCCCTATAAAATGTCAATAATCATTATAAACAAAAAAAGTCTCAATATGGCTAATCAGTGGAATCTCCTTTGGATGCTAACAAAAGCAGGTGTTCCTTTCCTTCTTTTTCAGTAGTATTATGGAGACGAATACATAGCAGTGTAAAATAAAAACATTGCTGAGATATAGGAATCTAGGAATTGTTTTTCTATAGTTTATTTCTAGTCTTCTTTTTTTCCCTTCGTAGTCATAATTTGTTGTTCACATTTACTATTTTTTTTTAAGCTATAATGAATTGTTACTGAAATGCTGCCTCCAAGCACACAACCATGAATTCCTTTTTAGGGGGAAGGAGAACGGGGTGTGTGGGCAGGGGAGTATAGATTGGGAAGAGTATGGTTAGAAACAATTTCCAGAGTTAATTGAATACAAAGTCATTAGATAATCTGAAATAATATCACACTGTCTCTTTCTTTTAGAAAGTAGCCTAATAGAAGATATTCAATAAGCTTTGAGAATTCCTTTTCAGCCTTTAAAAACATCCCAGAAAAATGTCAGAAGATATGGATTTAAAGTTTACTCTTCCAATTCATTACCTACTTTCCTACTCTCTTTTTTCTTCATTAAATACCAAAGAGAAGATTGGAGCTGGGATAATTCCGCAAAGGGTTTTGGCACTAAAATATTCAGATCATGTTTTTGTTGACACTGCTACTTCTTAAAAATGATATTTTAAAAGTCAAGGACCAAACTGAAGTTTAATTCCTCTCCAATCAGGCATTCAAGGTTATGGTGCTCCAAACGCCTGATAATCATGTAAGACTCTAGTTTTCCATGAAAGAATTTTTTGTGTAAAAGGAGTTAGGTAGGGTTCGTATCTCTTAATTGTTTGTACATGTCTCTGAGGCTAAACAAGCATTTCAGGCTTGGAAAGCTTCAAAATAAAATGAGCAAATACAGAGTTTGAATATCAAACTTCCTAGGCATTCTTTCCAGACTAATTTTCTAATTATATCTGACCTATTTCCAAATTTCTCCTGGGCATAGGCCTGATTGAGAATCCCAGCACTGAAGCTTGGTGACAAATCTCAACAATCAACTTGAACTTCTAGACAAGGCTCTCAAGAAATTCCACTAAATTTGTCTATTGCTTCCTCACACTGACATTCAGTTAATCTTATACTACCCAGTTGTAGTTTCTTTGAACACTCTCCACCCCCTGCTCTCCACTCTGTATTTGCTTTGAAATCTTGTGAATCTTGAACCTGGCAAGCTCTGCTCCATCATCATTCAGATGACCTAAATTCACCAAATCTCAGTACTGTAAGTAATTTGGAAATTATGATATCCCATTATTCTATGCCCTAAAAAGCTAATGGATATATTTCCTAAGACTGTGTTGTTGTTGTTGTTAGGTGCCATCAAGTCAGTTCTGACTGATAGTAACCCTATGTACAACAGAACAAAATACTGCCCAGTCCTGGGCCATCCTCACAATTTTTGCTATGCTTGAGCCCATCGTTGCAGCCACTTTGTCAATCCATCTTGAGAGTCTTACCCTTTTTCGCTGACCCTCCACTTTACCAAAAATGATGTCCTTCTCCAGAGACTAGTCCCTCTTGATAACACGGCAAAAGTACGTGAGATGAAGTCTCATTACCCTTGCTTGCTTTTAAGGAGCATTCTGGCTATACTTCTTCCAAGGCAGACTTGTTGGTTCTCTGGGCAGTCCACGGTATATTTGCTATTCCTCACTAACACCATAATCCAAAGGCACCAATTCTTCTTCAGTCATACTTTTTTTGTTCATTGCTCTATTCCCAGAAGCTAGAACAGTGTCTTGTACATACCAGGCATTCAATATAAACTTAATGAATGACTAAATGGATAAAAGAACCTTGGAACTCCAGGGACAGAGTTCGAAAACCTCTGCTCTATGTTCTCCTAGCCTTTTCCCAGGACTGCTGGATCACTGGAGAGCCATATACCCTTTTATCTCAGGTCCCTGAAGAAATGCCTTTACTGAAATATGATTAAATGTTACGCCCTCAGCTTTTAAAGAAATGTCTATTTGAGCAGCAATTTTATAACTTGTTATCTCATGACCCCAATTTAAGAATACTTATGGTAAATTCCTCCTTGAATTCAGTGCCAAAAAAGTTTGTCTCTTCAATCTAAATTATGCTCTTTAGTCAAAAAATGAGAACTAAACGTGCCAAGCAATTTCCCTTTGTGCATTAGCTTCCTTGAACTGAATTCAGTTCAGTGCTTTGTGGCAGTGATTATCTAGAGTCAAGCATCTTGTTAAAGTCATTCCTCTCCTCTTTTTGTTAGATTCTGTCATTTTTATTTGAATTGTGCCACATTATATTGTGATTTATTCTATAGAAAAAATAAATAAATAAAACAACCTGTTACTATCAAGTCAATTCCAATTCCTAGAGACACTATGTAGGACAGAGTAGACCTGCTCCATAGGGCTTCCAGGACTGTCTATCTTTATGGAAGTAGGCTACCACATCTTTCTCTGGAGGAGCAGCTGATGGGCTCAAACCTCTGACCTTTCGGTTACCAGCCAAAGAACACTTAACCACTACGCCACCAGGGCTCCAGGCAAGTGTTAAATCTCAGATTAATAAAATATTTATCAACAATGTCGTGTGAGTACAGCTTGCAGTTAGAAGGCGAATCATTTTGTTTTCAGGTGAAGGTGGAGCACAGGGGATTTTCAGGGCAGTGAAACTGTTTTATACGATACTGTAATGGTAGATATATGACATTATTCATTTTGCAAAATCCATAGAACTCTACAACACAGTGAACCCTAATGTAAAATATGGACTTTAGTTAGTAATAATTTATCAATATTGATTCATCGATTATGATAAATGTACCATAAATCAAGGCAAAATGTTAATAATTGGGCACACTATGGGTAGACAGTGGGGGAAAGAAGGAAATATGTGAACTCTGTATTTTCTGTGCAATTTTTCTATAAACCTGAACTCCTCTGGAAACCCTGGTGGTGTAGTGGTTAATTGCTATGGCTGCTAACCAAAAGGTTGGCAGTTCAAATCTACCAGGTGCTCCTTGGAAACCCTATGGAGCAGTTCTACTCTGTCCTATAGGGTCACTGTGAGTCAGAACCAACTTGATGGCAATGAGTTAAACTCCTCTACAAAATAAAGGATATTAATTTAAAAAATTGCAAGGGCAATTTCAAATATGATGATATCTTCTGAGAACACTGAATAATTTTGGCAATGCTATTTTAAGGACAGTGAACACAATGATAAAACTCCTTGAATTATGTAGATGTATTTTTAAATATTCAGGCATTATTCTTGGATATAATAAATTACCATACTTGCATATTTTTCCACCTTCCATGACAAAATTTACTTGAAAATATAAAAGAATTGAGGGCAATATTAAAGGGCAAAAAAAAAAAAAAAAAAAAAAAAACCATTAATTCTGTCTTCTTAAAGATATTAAGGCTTAAATATTAACTCTGTTTTCTAGCAATATACTTGGAATATGCCCACTTATGAATTTGGCTTATCTTATATTTTTCAGAGGAAGGAAAGAGAGAAACATGAAGGAAAGTGATAATTTCCTACTGTATGTCACATTATCATAGCATCTCACTTAATCCTTATAATGATCCTAAAAGGTAGCTATTAAAATCTCCATTTACAAAACAATGAATTTGAAGTTCAGAAAAGGTTACATAAACCTGCCCAAGGTTACACAGCTCTTAAGAGACACAGCCAACATTCACCCTCAGGCCTACTGAACCACAACGTTTTTATTCTTTCCTATTCAACTGCCCTAAAAGGCCTTGTAATCCTCTTTGCTGGGTTTTTATGTTACATTGTGAAGTGGCAAACTATAACTACCCCTGCCTCACAAAAGGAAAAAAAAATCTGGATAAAATTTCTGAGTCCAAAAGGAGCTTGTTAGCTGCCCTTCCAGAAGAGGTTTAACAGGGATGGATGGTATTCTCTTTCATAGACAGGAGAAATTTATGCAAAAGAATGGCAGATAAGGGGAAAATGGAATACTGTTTGCTAGTTACACCAGGCAATGATAGGAATCTTGCATTTTCGCTTATGACTTAATTGGATTGTTCATTCAGTTTTTAAGAACTTTTTTTTTTTAATAGCAAATTGACCACATTTGGTAATATACGCTAGTTCTGTAAAGCTAATAATATACCTTATAGAAGTTAAAGACAAAATTAAAGCCATCCTTAATGGATAGGTATAGGAGTTTATTCTGAAAATATCTAACACTTTTTAGATTATGGATCCTTTTGACAATAAGAAGAAAACTGGGGACACTGTTCATATATGCATATATACAGTTTTTATAAAAATGTCCATACGACTTCAGAAGCTTCACCTGTCTCTGACATTCATCCAAGGACCTAGGTTCAAAAAATCAAACCAAACTTCTTGCTATCAAGTCAATTCTGACTCAGCAACTCTACTGGACAGTGTAGAACCGCCCCATAAGGTTTCCAGGGAGCAGCTGGTAGATTAGAACGGCTGAACTTTTTGTTTAGCAGCTGAGCTCTTAACTACTGTTATAGCACCTAAGTTAAGACCACCTAAACTAATAGCAGGGAAGTAAGTTACTAGTCATTATAAGGAAAGTGATCTGATTCTTTTCAGGCAGTCTGGACTTTTGATACATCAGTCTTTGTGAACAAAATGCTTTATTCCTTGTATTTTAGTATTCTATAAAATTCTTATTTTATCTTAAAACTTTTGATTTAACTTAAATAAATTCCCTTCAAAGGCAATATATTCCAGATGCCAACTAGTCTTCATTGACTCCAAAATTATACAGGATTTTCCCTTGTTTCATACACGCTGTCACCTAGAGCCCCTTACTTTGTAGAGAGTTAATATTCATTCCAGGCATCCTCCCTGGGTTTCTCAGCCTATAGCCATGGACTCTTACTGGGCTTATAGACTGTGCATTTGTGAACACTCTTGTCAGGATGCAGTTCTTGTCAACTGCATAACAAATTGCTCCTAGAATATTCTAACTTTTTTCCTATATAGCCATTTTCTTTCTTAACTTTTGGTATTTTTTTAATAGTTCAATCCATCAGAAGTAAAATAATAGACTGTGTAGAAAGAACTGTGTGTGTATGTGTGTGTACTTTCCAATATGGATTAATCTGAATCCCAAATTGTTAAATTAAAATCTGAAGAAAAAAAAAGCTGGTATCTTCTCATTGTTCTAATTTAGTATACAATGACTGCTCTGTAGTATTATGTTTAAGGAGCTGTTCCAAGGTGTTGTGTAAACATCCTATGCAACCTGCTGTCTTCTTTCAAGCCCCAGTGGCAATCCCTGAATTTACCTTCTGTTCAGCTGTCATGGTTAGGCTTTGCAACCGGCCAGTCATATTCCCTAAACTCTTTTCAAAAGCTGCTACAAGGTGAGCCTGTGAAGAAAAGAGAAGAGATATGTTTTAAATGTCAGAACCTTATGTGGATAGCTGAAAACCCTTAATTTCAGGTGTTCCAACTCTTTCAATACTGTGACCATCATCATTAGCTCTCGATGCTGACTATGCTGTAACACAAATCTTCATTTATCATTCCTAAACTTTTGCTTATTAAAATCAGTGTTTCAGTCTCCTGACATTTAATTTGAGCTCAACTGCTGAAAAGGGGATGGTATTTTGCAAATAATAACACCTTCTGATTTGCATATCATGAAGAGATTTGACACTCAAAATACTGAATAAAGTTCTGAGTTGCCATGTCTTCAGGCTTAATGCTCAAGAGAAAGTCACTGAAACAGTCAATAGATAAATGTTCCTCATTTTTATATTCCCATGATGACCTTTGAAGATATTGTTAGCTCCTCTATTGTAATGATACTCTCCTTCAAGTGTCGGACATCTGCTGACAGCTTTGACATTATCTTTTTCCTCTATTTCTACTTAGAAAGAGTAGAATTGAAATGGATTGTCTTCATTTTCCACATTCGTTTCAATAAAAGGACTTTTCTTTCTACTTTATTCATCTCAACTAAGGATGTACAGGTATATATATATAACTCTTGGTAGCTCTAGAAGAGCTGAAAGGCTGAGGCACCTACTATCAAATGGATCACAAGAGTCCTAAGAATTAGAGCACTAGAAGTTTATTCCATTAGAGGTAGCATCTAGAATGTACGAGTTCCTTCCACTAGCATCATGATACAAAGCTATCTTTGTTTTTGTTATTGTTAGGTGCCATTGAGTTGGCTCTGACTCATGGCGACCCTATGTACAACAGAATGAAACACTGCCAAGTCCTGCACCATCCTCGCAGTCGTTGCTATTTTGACCATCATTGCAGCCACTGTCAGTCCGTCTCTTTGAGTGTCTTCCTCTTTTTCGCTGACCTTCTACTTTAACAGTCTTTGTTCTTAGCTCTGAACTTACGTAGAACTGCCTTTCTTTACCTGATGTGGCAATATGGGGAAGCAGTTTGTAATAATTCCGCTAATCTTCAGTCCATCAGTACAACTCCTCTCTCCCTCTCTTTCTGTCTCTCTTTACCATATACATACACAGATACTCTAACTCTCACACACATATATTACCTTAAAAATTATACACCAATGTTTGTTAGCAGATTTAACTAAATAACACCCTAAGAAAAAAAAGAGGATTATTTTATACTTTAAAATTTTCTCAATAAAAAGGAATGTTATTACATCAGACATAGTATCTCCAGAAATTAGCGTAAAGCTATGCCCCTTTCTCTTATATTTTAATTTTTTCAATTGTGACAAAACATATATAAAAGCAAACACAAAATGAACAGCTCACTGATTTTATCACAAAGTGAACATTCATGCACCCACTGGCCAAGTCAAGATCTAAGACATTTCAAGACCCTAGAAGCCCTCCCTTGTCCCTTCAACATCACTGTCTCCTTTTTTCCTCCCCAAAGATAACCACTATCCCTCAACACTATGTTTTAATTTTGTCCAATTTTAAAAATTTTATCTGTGTAATCATATGGCATGACTCTTTTGTGACTTTTTCTTTTGCTTAACACTAAGTTTTTGGTATTCATCTATGTTGTGTGGAGCAGCCAAGCTCTTATGTACAAAATACCTTTCTCTTAAATAAGAGTCGTCACACGAATAGACATATGTGATCGCTGCAGCATTGTTCACAACAGCAAAAAGATGGAAACAACCTAGATGCCCATCAACAGATGAATGGGTAAACAAACTATGGTACATACACACAACGGGAGTATTACACAATGAGAAAGAGCAATGAATCTGCGAAGCCTCTCACAACACGGATGAACCTGGAGGGCATTATGCTGAGTGAAATAAGTCAACAAAAGGACAAACACTATATGACACCACTACAGTAAAAACTCATGAAAAGGTTTACTCACAAAAAGAAACAGTTCTTGATGGTTACAAGGGAAGGGAGGTGTGGGGATGGAAAAACACTAAATAGACAATAGATAAGTGGTAACTTTGGTGAAGGGTAAGACAGTACACAATACTGGGAAAGCCAGCACAACTTGTCCAAGGCGAGGTCATGGAAGCTCCATAGACACATCCAAACTCCCTGAGCACCCGAATTGTTGGGCTGAGGGCTGTAGGGACCATGGTCTCAGGTAACATCAAGCTCAATCAGCATAACATAGTTTATAAAGAAAATGTTCTACCTTCTGCTCTGGAGAGTAGCATATGGGGTCTTAAAAGCCTGTGAGCGGCCATCTAAGTACTCCACTGTTCTCACCCCATCAGGAGCAAGGGAGAATTAAAAAAAAAAAAAAGACACAAGGGAAAGATTAGTCCAAAGGACTAATGGACCACAACTACCACTGCCTTCACCAGACTAAGTCCAGTAAAATGAGATGGTGCCTGGCTACCACCAACTGCTCTCAGAGGGATCATGATAGAGGGTCCCAGACAGAGCTGGAGAAAAATGTAGAATGAAATTCTAACTCACAAAAAAAGACCAGACTGACTGGCCTGACAGAGACTGGTGAAATGCTGAGAGTATGGCCCCTGGACACCTTTTAGCTCAGTAATGAAGTCACTCCTGAGGTTCACCCTTCAGCCAAAGATTAGACAGGCCCATAAAACAAAACGAGACTAAAGCGGCATACCAGTCTAGGGGCAAGGACTAGAAGGCAGGAGGGGATAGGAAAGCTGGTAATAGGGAACCCAAGGTCAAAAAGGGAGAGTGTTGACATGTTGTGGGGTTGGTAAGCAATGTCACAAAATAATACATGTACTGTTTAATGAGAAGCTAGTTTGTTCTGCAAACCTTCATCTGAAGTACAATAAACAACAACAAAAATAGCTTTCTCTTAGAGGAGATACAGAATAATAAGTGTAATAGCCAGATTATATAAAAATATTAAATACAGCAAAAAGTGGAACATCACCCTAAAAGAAATTATACCGGGGAGATTATCAATAAGAAAGTTAATAATTTTATACGCTGAAAGGCAAAAAAAAAGTATCTTTTGTTTTGTTATATAATCAATTCAGTGATGTCTGAAAAATGTTAGCAATAACTATCCTTAGTGACTGTTTCCAAATTATCTAAGAGCTGAGATTTGTGAAGAAGAGGTATTTAAAAACAAATGCATCCCACCTGACTTGGCTGCCTGATGGCGTGGGCGAGAGGCCAGAGTACCTGGCTGATCGTATGGTGTGGCCAAACATCTGTTGTTGCCTTTCTGTGTGGGGCTCTTGTTTTCTGTCTGGTGGTGGGTCTCGATTCAGGGAAGGCTAGGTAATACTGCCTGCCAACATATCCCTTCTTCTTTCTCAAGACATTCTAGGATAGCTTTAAAAACAATCTTCCTGTGCCTTTCTGCCGCTCTTATCAGTTTCCAAAAAAGGAGGGAAGGCTTATGCGTATTCTACTGAGTGAAGGCTACATTCTGCCAGTCAATAGAGAGGTGAGCTGACTAGATATCTTTCTCACTTAAAACTGTCCCATATAACAAAGGAAATATTTTAGCAGACAGCCAATTAAAATTCAAACCTAAAAATTAAAACAGGATTGTAGTGTAGACTCTATAAGAATGTAATCGTAACAGGTCCAAACCTATGATGGATCAACTATAAGAAATATCCCAAATTAAGGAAAATCATTTAAGTCCTGATAGAATTATTCGTACAATGGATAAAAATGAATAACTAGACAGCTAAAAATAAGTATTAAATAAGTTAAATATTTTCCATAAAATCAAACACATTGTAATTAAAAACAAAAAACACTGTAATTAGTCCTTATGAATTATGGATATTACATTTCTATACAACAATCATCATTATATAGATCCCACTCACACTTAAACAAACGGTAGAAAGTACACTTGCAGACTGAACAAACTATAAGTCACATCTCTACTTCTACACAGGAACTATACATTTAAAAAAATCTCAATTTATATTGAATAAATTTTATATAGAAATAATTTTATGCAGTTCCTATAATTTATTTCTCATAGTGACTCATAGCACCCTACAGGGATTGACTCAGTGGCAACGGGTTTGGTTTTGGTTTTATAATTGATTTGATTTATATACATGTAGGTTAAACATATATAGAAATAGATCAACAGGGATTAAACCAGAGGAAATAATCTCTATTTCCTTAACAACACAAATGGACATAACTATACAAGACTCCATCCCTTTTAGCTACAATGCCACTAATAAAAATATTTGAAACGAGATTGGCATTCAAGTAATTTTACATGCATCTGTTTGTATCAGTCCTTCAGTACTGCAATAGTCTTAAAGTAAATTTTAATAAACTGCTCTGTTAACAGAATAAAAGATAACGTGTATCCTCATTACTTGAAGCTTTTTATTTTATCTTTGAAAGTTTCAGCCAATAAATTTACCTGATGGTAAAAAGTTTTAACAAGTCAAGTCACCACCAAATAAAGGAACACTACATAATGGAATAAAGTTGAAACTCCCAGGTAATTAATACTTAGACCTCTTTAAAAAAATAATTGTGGAGGATCTTTGTGGGGATTTTCAATTAACTTTTTATTTTAAAATAGAGACTGAAAAAAATTGCAAAGATACTACAATGTAGCCCCTTAAGCCCAATGGTTACGTCTTATATATTATAGAAAAAAAATATATATAAAACTTGAATTTTAACATTGTTGCACATATGTAGATTCATATACATAGATTCATGTAACCACTACCTCAATCAAGATGTTCCATTACCACAAAGGTCTCCTTCTTGCTACCCCTTTATTGCCACATCCACCACCCTCCACCCACAATCTCTAGCCTCTGATAATCACTAAACTGTTACTTATTTCTATGTTTTTGTCCCACCGCACATCTCTCAGTTTGTAGTACTGCAGTGATTTGCATATTGTTGTGATACTCAAGCTAAGCCACCAGTATTTCAAGTAACAGCAGGGTCACCATGGCAGACAGTTTTCAGCAGAGCTTCAAGGCTAAGACAGACTAGGAAGAAGGACCTGACAGTCTACTTCCGAAAAAACTGGCCATTGAAAACTATGAATGGCAATGGGACACTGTCTGATATAGTGCTGGAAGCTGTTTTCATGGCAGATAAATAAAACCCAGTGGTTTTTTTTTTTTTTTTTTTTTTTTGGCATTTACATTGTTTTATGCCTTCTGAGTATAAATTCAGGAACCTAGAAAATAGTGTTTTACACTACTACACATCTAGCCTATATTATAAGATTTATAGTTGTCTCTAGCTATTTCCTTAAGAGCTTTTCTTAGAAACAAAATACAGCCTAAATTATACTGTCATCTTCCATTGTCATCTAAGCAATTCTCTAAAACCTACTATTATTTTAAAGTATTCTCTAATAACGTCTATAAAAAATACAGTCAATCCAAAATTAACTTTGTTTTCCCAGAAATAGAAAGATAAAATCAACTCAAATCCAGTATTTAAATCAGGGCTTCGAACTGGTTCGGTCATGGCTGATAAAATGAAACCAGAACAGATATGAATTTCTAAAATTTGGGTGTTCTGAAACCATAACTGAAATGGGAAAAATTATGGGTAGAAGCCCTGGAATGGGAGACTCAAAGGAGCCATAATGAGTCCTTTCAGGATCCTGATGCATGAGATTGGATTAGCCAGGACTCAGGAGAGCACCGCACCCGGAAATCGGCTCAGTGGACCGCCATCTTTGAGCGCTGTTTCTGACTGTGTATAAAACCTGAGGAGCAAGAGATTCAGTTGCTATGCAATGCATGTGCTGCGTTTGTTTTCTAAGAGGGAAATTAAGTTTCTAGAAGGACTTCGGCCCATAATTTTCCCCATTTCAGTTATGGTTCCGGTTCACCAAAATTTAAAAAAAAAAATGTTTAAATTTTAAAATTTGATTCTGTTCTGGTGTCATTTCCTCAGCCATGGTAGAACCGGGAAGAACCTGTTCGAAGCCCTGGTTAAATGAATACCTTGTGAGTGAAATGACTTACTTATATCCTGTGGAATTTAAATTACACAATGAAAAGGCAGAAGAAAACAAACTTTTACATTTTGGAATATCTCTTCTTCAAGTTATACCGAGTAGGACTACGTCTACTCACTTCTGATAAGTCATCCTCTGTCTAGGAGACAGGAAAACTCAACGGAGCTGTGAAGAGGTAGGAAGGGTGAGGCAGGGAACAAGTCCAAAACTTCACGGTGAAAATGAGCCGATTAATAAGTAATGAAGGCAGTGAGACATATGGCAAATTAGTGGGAGCTTCTTTACCCCTCACTGTTGCTTCT
Organism: Elephas maximus indicus; assembly: GCF_024166365.1. Lineage (NCBI taxonomy): Eukaryota > Metazoa > Chordata > Mammalia > Proboscidea > Elephantidae > Elephas > Elephas maximus. Next base: position 140,390,634 of record NC_064822.1, on the reverse strand, counting down.
AACACTAGTGTTCCTTAGGACTAGGCACAATGCCACACATTCTCCTTTATTATTCTACATCTACTGAGTACTCCTTGATACATGGAGAGATATTCAATAAATGTTAATGTAATTGATGGACTCAATTATCATCATTTTTGCAATTCTGAGCTTTTTGGAGTCAGTAAAAATATCCTTTTAAACTGCTATGAAAAGTCTGCCAAGGTTTTACAGAGAACTGTGTCTCATCTACAATTTAGCTAAGCTTTCCAAATTTAGAATTTGTTATTATTTTTTTTAATTAATTGAATGCTCAACAAATTGTTCGGTAAATTGAGCTGATGGATGCAAGGGACGTGAATATTTTATCTCCCAAAGTCAAATGCTATAATCCTCTATTGTATTATTGTTTGAGAGAGATTTATGTCTGAGGAGCGATAAAAAATAAGAAAGAAGCAGTCCTGAAAGTTCTTAATAATGTTTCCAATCTTATGAGAAACAAGAAGCCATTTAACTGCAGTGTAATTCCTCATCAGATGAAGTTTATATTTTATTACTGAATATAAAGAAAAGTTTAACTTTATATGAACGCCACTATTCACTGACTTAAGTCTGTTTTGGGGGGTCATTTAAAGTTTGTAAATCTGTTACTAGAATTACCCAATTTTACCATATAAATATCTGTTCTATTGAAAAAAGAAAAAAAAAGACTTACATTTGCTGAGAGTTGAGATGTAAGGGTGGCCACTTTTTCTTGTGATGCAACCAGCTCTCTCCGCAACTTATGGATTTGCTGAATATAATTTAAAAATAAATAAAAAAAATAGTAACAACAAAAAATCAATTAAATATGCTCATAGATTTTTTTATTTAAAATGAAGAATTCAATCCAAGAAAGCAAACACTGTATTTAGGTCATTCTACCCTGACTGTGCCAGCAACAATTCCTGAAAATAAAGATGTGAATACTAGCTACACAGTAACAATCAAATGCCACTTAATAAAAAAAAAAAAAAAAAATTTATAAGGGGAGGGAAAGTGCCTAAACTCTAAGCTGAGACTTAGATTTACAAATTAAAGGGTGTTAACTTTTTCTGTTTGCCATCCCTGCCTGACTGACGAGGCAGTTTACAATATTTATCCTTCTCTCTCTATAAATTTGTGGTAATAAAACTCAGGTAGGAAAACTTTTCTTTCAAAATGTTAAATATATGTATATGTACTATATATACCTATACATATACCAATGTTATAAGATACATATAAAATACTATGGAGTACCTTTTTGCTAAAACAGACTAAGAATGTATTTATATATATATTTCCTTTTTTTTTTTTCCTGTCTACACATTAATTTTCTGTAGTTTGGTAACTTCTTAGAAGCTGTAGAATATCCTGCAGTTACTGAAAGTTGGGCCTAATTCAACATTTAAGGAGAACTTATTTGAAAATAAATTTACTGGCTGAAGATTTAATGACTACACTCAGAAAAGCCTTCTCGACTGACTCCTTAATGTCATTTTTTCAGCAAGTTTAATTCAGAGTAGAACTGCTTTACAGATTAGCCATAGTTCTAAAATGAGAAAAAAAAAATCAGCAATACTTTACAACTATCTTCATAAATTTGGGAGTCTCTGGGTGCTGCAAACGGTTAATATGCTCAGCTGATAACTGAAAAGTTGGTGGTTTGAGTCCACCTAGATGTTCCTTGAACGAAACGCCTGGCGATCTATTTCTGAAAAATCAGTCTTTGAAAATTTCACAGAGCACAGTTCTACTCTGACATACGTGGGATCGCCATGAGTCAGAATCTACTCGATAGCAACTGTTTTTTACCATGATAAACAAATTAAGTATTCTAAAATGTTTTCCTGTTTGGTGAAGTTCAAACTCCAGTAAAACTAAACAAAAAAGGTGAGGATATATCTTATCATTAAAAAATTTATTTTAAGCACTTTAATTTGCATGTCACTGTCCTGTGAAATCTAAATGGTGATTAATAATGGTATAAGATTTACAACGATCTGAGACTAAACCTTAGAGTTCTACAAGTATATTTCTGATCTCCAGGGATTTTAGTTACAGGATGCCTAATGCTCTACCCGAGGAGCATCGGTGGCGCAGTGGCTAGGTGATTGGCTGCTAACTGAAAGGTTGGCAGTTCAAATCACCCAGCTGCTCTGTGGGAGAAAGATGTGGCAGTCTGCTTCTGTAAAGATTACAGCCTTGGAAACCCAATGGGATAGTTCTACTCTGTCCTCTAGGGCAGCTGTGAGTCAGAATTGACCCAAAAGTAATGGATTTGTTTTGGTTTAATGCTCTACTCTGATGCTTCTTATTTCTACAAGTCCTTTATTGTTGTAGTTAGAATTTTGGAATGTTTTAGTTCAAAAGCATTTTTGACATAGTTCATTAACTGTCTTTTTTTTTTTTTTTTCCTGCACACCTAAATGCACTATGTAGAAAAATTAAAATTTTGGTCTAAATGATTTTTAAAAACAAGTTAGGAAAAGAAATGGTGTCCAAAACTGAAGCTCTAAAAAAGAAGAGATTTCCAGGTTGAAAGCAGAAATAACTGATACTTATATAATTTCAGGAAATGTGACACCATTTTCACTCCTGAATTTTAAAAAAGTGACACATTCTAGTTCAAAACAGTGTTTGGGTTACATTCATATGATGATGAACACAAGCAGTTCCAGAAAGCTGAATTTTTATTTTATTCTTAAACTAATACAATTTCAAAGAGCCTTTTTCCACTTCATAGTCTCTATTATATGATCCCATTCCCCTCAAAATATAATCTGGGAAAATTTACAGTAATGTAAATGATTATCTAAAAACAATGCCCCATTATGGGGCATGAGTGATAAAAGGGGAGATGAATAACTACAGTAAGGCAAATAGATGTGGCATTTCTATACCTCAGAAGCTATATGTTAGAAGCTTTGCCATGTCCATATAATATAAGGTAAAAATAGTTTAAAACCAAACTTGTTGCTGTCGAGTCAATTCCGACTCATAGTGACCCTATAGGACAGAGTAGAATTGCCCCATACAGTTTCCAAGGAGTGCCTGGTGGATTCGAACTGCCAACCTTTTGATTAGCAGTTGTAGTTCTTAAGCACTACACCACCAGGGTTTCCAAATAGTTTGGGTATTTAAAATTCATATGTACTCTTTGGTCTAGCAATTATAAAGATCAAATTGGTATGACCAATACTTTTTTCAGTATTTTAAAAAATAGCACAGATTTTACTTCAAAACGCTAACAAAAAGACTTCAAAGGAAAGAGTTTATCTGCAAAGGCTGGTGCCAGGACATTTATTTTCTCAGTGGTCTGGTGCCTCACTATAAACCAAGCAAACAGTCATTACCTCATCATGAATAAAGTCCTAATCAAAGTCCTCCTGCTGTCTCTGGCCAGGATAACTCTTACGCATAGGGAAAGAAAAAGAATATTCTCTATATGCTGCAATTTGATTAGTACATGATTGCAACAAAGTATGTTTTTGTTAAATACGTGGGATTACAACAACATACCACACTAGATTTATAAAATAGCCATTAAAGGCAATGAGGTCTTGGCACAGAATAGATGAGGTGGGATGCTGGTGTCTTACGTTGTGGGAGCCTGGAGTTTAAAATGCAACAATTCCATTAATCCTACCTACACAGATGGTCTCAAAAACAGTGGGGAAAAGAGACTGTAATAAAATAGAAAGACCACTCATTCACTCATCTCATCAAAGATTTAATGAGTGCCTACTATTAAAGACATTCTATTAGGTGTTAAGACTCTCCTGAAGAATGTGAGAAACGAGTTTGCTCTTAAAACATTCTTTTCCTCTTTCAGGAGAAAATATCCAAGACCGTTTTTCAATTTGCTGGGTCACTTCTGTCAGTGCAGTTATGCTATTGTGTCACAGAGCCCCCTAGTGGTGACAACACTCATTTCACATAAATGTAAAATAAATATTAAAATGCTACAAGGATTGTACATGTATAAATGTTGAACTGGTATATGTTTCTCTGTGCATATTTTCAACATCAACATAAAATAAGTTATTTGAAAAAAGAAATTTAATTACTAGGAAAGAAAATGCCACAAGGCTTTTTACCTCTGAATGAGCCTTTTCTTCAGCCTATAAAAGAGAGAGAAAAAAAGAATGTTACTAGAACAAATTAATGTCCATTTATTTTGCAAGTACAAATGAATACAAATAATTATTTTGCAGGTTTAATCTAAGAATCTACTAAAATACATAGAATTAGTAAATTAAAATAGTATAAACAAGTTTTAGGATTTCAAGGGGATATTTCTTTATATATAAGCCATAATATTTTTAAAATATAGATTATTTGACTCATGGATATATAATATTCCACAAAGGCAAAGGACAGGATTAATGAAATATTACTCTAAGATCCAGACCATAAGCAACAAAAACACAATTGTTTTTAAATGATAGTTCAAAAAAGGATAAAAGGAAAAATGGAATATTGAGTTTGTTTTTAGCTAGTTTATTTTTCCTTACAGATTGCAGGAAATTAACTCTTATGAGCTTATAGAAATCTTTAGCAGAGTCTTCAGAGTCAGAATTTTATTCTTTGATTTACAGATCACAAGGAATATCAAATACAGCTGGGGGAAAAAAAAAGTTGGCCTCACTGATAACCCCAGAAAAATCCAACATATTAATTTTTTTTTTTCTTTTAACTCCCCTAAGTTTTTGAATGAGTACTAGGAGCCCTGGTGACGCCATGGTTAAGTGATACAGCAGCTAACTAAAGGGTTAGCAGTTCAAATCCATTAGCTGCTACTTGGAAACTCTATGGTGCAGTTCTGCCCTCTCCTCTAGGTTTGCTATGGGTTGGAATTGACCTGATGGCAACAGGCTTGGTTTTAGGTTTAATGATTACTAATTAAGCTTATTGGGCTGCAAGTCTGCAAAATGCTAAAACACCCAGTGTTAAGGTGGTGATAAAAGTGGCTGAAAAACATCTTTGGCTATGAAGTTTATGGAGATGAGGACTGCTGAGGGAACCTGCAGGGCGTTTTTGGCCTCAGTTGTAGAAAACTCAGAGCTCTGTTTTTCTTCTTCGTGCTGAGCTGCACAATGCCAGAAAATGAGTTATGTGCTCCGTTAGAACTGGGAAGCTCCTCATTCTGGAAAAAGCTGGGGAATACATAACATGTCTGAAATAGTGCTCATTGCCTTTAGCAGACTCAAAGCTAAAACACAGTCTATTATCTCCCCCCTCTACTTTTGGAACATTTCCTGATTAATTGATGCAAAAGTACCTGAGCTGCTTTTGATCTCTTCGTGTCCTTCAGGAAATATAAAATAAAGCAGAGTAATGTAATCATCAGAATATATCTTATGCATCACCACCTGTTTTAACATGAACTTTTTTTTGTTTACCCTACAGCTTCCCTCAGAACTCTGGTGGCACAGTGGTTAAGAGCTTGGCTGTTAACCAGACGGTAGGCAGTTCAAATCCACCACTCACTCCTTGGAAACCCTATGGGGCAGTTCTACTCTGTCCTATAGGGTCGCTATGAGTCAGAACTGACTCGATGGCACCCAACAACATCAGCAACATATCTTCCCTAATCTTAAACAAATAAATGTATAAGTAGTAATATAGTGGTCAAATAATAGAGTGGTTAATTAGTAAATACTATTAGCCTTTATTAAAAAAAAACTGTACATTTCAAAAAGAAATGCTGGCATAAAGTTTGAATATCTCAATTTTAGCTTTTTAAGTGAAGATTTAAAAAGAAATTCTGATTATTTCAATGTCTTATGTACAGTTTTCTTTTGGGGTCAAAAGTAAGGGATTTTAAGATAAATTTCATAAAATGAAAAGAAAGCTGGAAGTTGTTTGCCTTAAGATGTGGCATAATCAATTATATTTATTAGTTAAATGAATGATTAGGAAATTAAGACTAGGAAGAACTAATTTTTAATCTGTTGGGGTATATTTTTGCATTTCATTCTAGACAAAAATAATACCTGTTGTTAATCTTCATAGTATTGACCGTGTTTTTCACATAAGGACCCTGAGGTTTCACAGAGATTTAGTAACTTGCCCAAGGTCTCCTAGCAGGTAAGTGGCTAAGCTAGGACTAGCCAAGGCTGTCTGGATTCAAAGTCCATTTTCTTTCTCTTATATCCCTCTGACTCCTTATGTATAATCCTTGTCTACACAGCACTCTGAAGTGGTAGTGGTGGTGGTGGTGGTTGTCAGCTGCCTTCAGGTCAGCCCCTGACTTATGGTAACCCCATGCACAAAGTTATCAGACTCTTGTGATCTAGTTTATTCTGCCCAAATCCTGTTTCCAGACTTTCTAGGAATATATAAAACTGAGAGATACTCAACAAATAATTTGTTTAGTCGAGAAAACAATTTATTCTATTTTTTAAAAAATAAGAAAGAGACTCGTCACATTCTTTCATTTAAAAAAGTCCCAAATACGTTATACATACTAGTGGTAAGTATAACCATTATGTATTCTATATACACTATATAAATATATATATACACCTTTCCCATTGCTGATTTCTCGAAACTATAATTTTCTTTTATCCTTTTCTTCTTTCATACTCTGTTGTTATTAATACTGGGTGTTACCATAAAGTTGAAATAATAAGCTAGAATATTAATATTATATTTCTTTCAGTGTCTTTGGTACTAGGATTAATGACATTATGTTAGAGTTTGATTACTTGCCATTTTTAAATGATGTTTTAAAGCAGGCCCAGTGTCCTGAAGAATGCTAAACAATATAAAATACCTTACATAAATAAAAATATATAATCTGACTCTATTTTGTAAGCCACTCACTGGCCATTCATTCATCCATCCATTCTAACTTATTAATTAAAAATATTTCTTTTCTATCAGCTATGTGCTAGGCCAAGTACCAAGGGGATCAATAAGAGCCAAACACAGTCCTTGCTTTGATTAAAACAATACAAATTGGATTCTAAGTAAAAAAAAAAAAAAAAAGTTCAATAAAGTTTTTAATAAGTTCATTCAGCCAATCAAAAAAAAAAATCTATTGCAGAGATAAAAAATTCAAATGCCTAACACACATAAAAGTAAAAAGGATTCTGGGTATTAAAACAGGTACAACACACACACACACAGCCTTTTGGGCTTTTATTTTCCTACTTTTGGTAGAGATACGGGGACTGAGGAATATTTGTGTCCTTTGAAAAAAGCAATAGCACAATGATAAAAACGCAAACTCTGATTCGGTTAGGAAGAAAAGAAGACGTGGTGGAGGCTGTGGCTTGCCTGAAAGCGCCTGCCACCATCTGAAGGGATGGATGCCAGATGATGGCAACCATGGAGGAATTTCATCACAGTGTTCCTGATATTCTAATTTCTTAAAAATTTAGAAATTCAAATTTTTAGGGAAAAGCTCTAGATTTCATAGTGTTGGTTTGGATTAAAACAAACTCTTAGTTTGTCAAAGGTAACATCTTGACAGATCAGATTGGGTCTGTGCTTTGCAGTCAGTTTTCAATCTCCTTGAACCTTTCTGTTCAGAGACTCTATAATGTGATTTACACAACTGTATAATAAGATACTTTGGAAATGTGACCAAATTGTAATTTTTAGAAACTTAAAAAAAATTACATATGAAAAAAGAATGTTCCCCATGGAATTTGTTAGAGTGGTGATTTTACAAGTCAGTGTTCTTTGCCACAAGTTATCTTGGTTAGTTTATATCATAGTATTTTTAAGCAAAATCTATAGTTTTATAAATTGTATAATTTTATAATGGTAGAGTATAATGCTTTATGCTCAAGGTTAATAAGAGCAGTATTTTGATTTTATAGTCTCTAATATTCTTTCTGAAAAAGAACCTTTTTTTTTCTAAGTGCTTTTACTATTTTAGGAATGACGACCTTGTACAGCTGTGTGAGTTGTGTACTATATAGCCTCAGAAAGTGTGTTTCACAAAGATTATGATATACCTGGAGTCCTTGGGTGCTGTAAATGGTTAACAAGCTCACCTGCTAACTGAAAGGTTGGAAGTTCGAGTCTACTGAGAGGCACCTTGGCGAGAAAGGCCTAACAACCTACTTCTGGCAGATCAGCCATTGAAAACCCTATGGAGCACAGTTCTACTCTAACACATATGGGGTTGCTATGAGTTCAAGTCAACTCGAGACTAGTTAAAACTGGTTTGTTCCCTTTAGACCGATACTATTCACTGTAGTAGTCACTAGCTATACGTGGTGCTATTTAAATTTGAATTAATTAAAATAAAAAATTCAGTTCTTCAATCACACCAGACACATTTTGAGTACTCAATAGCCACGTGTGTCTAGTGGCTATGATACTGGACAGCATAAATACAGAATGTATTTATTTATCATAACAAAGTTCCAAGGGACAACACTGATATAGTCTAAGAATGTCTTCTTGAGACATTCTTAGGCTTCGTGAAGGTAATTAATTTTATCCAAATATTGTTTTGTGTTATCTTTAAAAATTGAGTAGAATGATACTGTATCTTTTGATGTTATATAGAGACTTCAACTATAATGGTTTAAGTCAGAGTACATTTCCACAACAAGCAGCAGTACTGGCTGAAATAGGAGCAAAACTAAGTTATAGCATATTCCTCTTGTGTCCTTCCCAATAAACCCCTCATTTCTTTATCCACTTCCCTAAAACAGTAGATTTATCTAAAAATTAATAGTGGTTTCTTCAGTTATAGAATCTACTGGCAATTTATATTATTAAAAAGAGAAATGAGAGGAGAAATATTGCCTGTACGAATGACAGTCTGAGTTTGAGTGGTAACCTAAAGTAGTAAATACTTGAGATGAACTTATAAGGAGAGGGCCATAACATTTGAACTGAACAAAAAATTAGTATCGTCCTTAATGCTGAATTTTTTGAATTGCTCAGTGACAGCCAGGACTATGAACTTTTCAAGAAACTTTCAATACGGGACTAAGGATTATTCGTAGTATTCTAGTCTTTCTTAGATTCAGTAAACTGCTTTTAAATACCCCTCAATTTTGGACAAAAAACTCATCTTGGCACACAATGGGAAAAGATACTGAAATATCGATATTTCTTTCTTTAGAAATAAAATTTTTCTTCTTTTTTAAATCACATTCTATTTCAAAAGATCTATTAAAATCCACCGCTAGTTTCTTTAGTATCCTTTGGCACTATTTAAAAAAAAAAAATATGAACTCGAAAAAATAATATGTGGAAAATATCATAGAATATCAATTACCAACCATGACCCATAGAATCAAACAAAGAAAACTAGCCAATGTTATGAATTATGGTATAGTACTTGGTTTCAGAGACTCTGAATCCAACTCCAATTGTTTTTATGAGGTTCATTGATTATAATAAGTGCACTATAACCTATTCACTGATGATAATGAGTACACTATAACCTATTCGCTGATTATAATGAGTGCACTATAACCTATTTACTGATGATAATGAGTGCACTATAATGAAAGGACATGTAAGTAGGCCACAGAGGGGTTGGTAGAGTGATGCCATTAATGGGCAAGCAGTGCCTAGAGTACACCGTGATTTCACTGTGCAACTTCTATGTAAATATCAATTATTTAATAATCTCTGTACTTCACAAAGGCAAAAACTTTTCTTAAAAACCAATACTTACTGTAGAGTAAAGAGAAGAAGTGCTGGAGACCAGCGATAATGAAGAGCCATGAACTGTAGAAAGCAAAAAGAACAAAAGACATAAAATAATAAAGTCCACTCAGACACCTCAGACCTTTACCAAAAACGTGAAGAACAGGTGGTTAAAGAAATAAAATAACAACGAGCTCTACAAATCTGAGAAAATCTGCTGTCATTTTTTAGAGATCAAAATGTTGAAACGTGAAGTTCCTATAGGTATCCCTCAAAGTACCTGATTCACCATGTTATTGGGAGGGTGACAGGCATGAGACCTATAAGTATGTTTTGTACATATTAGAAGATACAGTAACCTCAAACATAATAGTTTAAAAAAAAACATGGAAACTTAAACTAAAGTGGCTATAAAAAATAACATTTTGTACATCCTTTTTCTTTTCATTTTTATACTACAAAAGTCCATTTCTAGAATTTTTTCCCATATACTCCCAGAGAAATAAGCATTTTATCCAACTTAAAATTTCAACACTATCAGCAATGAGTTGATCATGTTTAAATGTAGGACTATTAGTCCTTTAGTAATTTTAGTAATAAAAAAATACTTTTTAGTTCAAGGTGGTGTCTCGCACAAATTAAAAATGAAAATGGCACTCATATTTTGGCTTTGTGTATCAAAATACCGTCTTTAAACAGTTAATACCCTGCTTTAGCTTTATAATTTTGCACTTCCAATACATTAAAACCCAAAGGTGGATATTATTATGCTTTATAATATTTGTTGAAAAATTCTTCCTCTTTTCATCATGTGATAGTATAGAGCTATATCTGCTTATTTGTTCATTAAACAAATATTAAATATACACAATGTAACAGGTTCCTGCTAGGTTATGACAACAATAATGAATAAGACAACACACTCTAGGAGCTTACAAAGAAGTAGAAAGATATTTAACTAAAAAGTACTTACAGTAGAATGGGTACATTACTTTTGAGTGTTATCAAGAGTCATGCACTAGGTACTCTAAGAGTCCATGGGAGGAGTTCACAACCAGAGCTGGGGAGGGCTGGGGAAGCTGTACTAGGAAAGTGGCAGTGGGAATCAAAAGAAAGGGATGCACTTCAGAAATACACTAAGGACTTCTTTAAAACAGACTGGGTATAGAGATGTGGGTCAAAAGTAGAAGGAAGAACGACTGCCAGATTTCTAGTTTGGGCAAATACTACCACTCTATGAGATGTGCAAAATGTTAGTCTTTGAGTCCATTACCCCATCCCTCCCGCACAAAAAACACAAAAACTACATTCTTTCAACTTCTTAACACTAGCATGAACTAAGAGTGATAGCCTGGTGTACCAGAAGAAGGTGGACAAGAAATCAGGAGAACACTTTTCCATTCTTGTTCTGTTATATATTATTTATAAGTCTTCTACAACCTTATAACTTGTGGCTCAGTCTCCTTATCTGTTAGTGTGAGCATTCAGCAGGTATCACTAAGATACTTTATATCTCTCTAGTTCAATAATTTTTTGATTCCAGATCACACTGAAAGAATTATATCTGTATTTAATGAATGGGCATCAAAAGGCCATCTCACCTACTCAGGTGTATAGCAATTCAGACTTTTCAGTTTTCATACATGGAAGGCCGGAATTTCCCAGCATGTAAACAACGTTCTATTTGTAAATGAAGCACTCTAGAAACCCATTACGGTGCGTAGCAAATTATTTTTACAATATTATAAGAAGCCCGACTGTGAATAGAGCAACAGAACCACTTTAGGACAGTAATGATATTAAATTTCAGACTGGTTATATTTTGTCTATCTGCATTGGCAGCAATCAGCAGACTCTCAGGGTATGAGTCACCCTCTGCTATGCTGAACTCAGTGGCTAGGTTACTATCCCAATGGTAGCGGAAACTGTGGTCAACTGATTGGTGCCAGCATTTTACATGTGGACTGAAGATCTGAAAAATGTAAGTCAATTTTCATAATTGCCTAAACTTTTACTCAGAAGCTTAGAAAATAGACAGAACCGTTCTTTACTCTAATTTCATCCTCATAACAAACCTGTGAAGTTAGAGATGCAGAAACTAGAGCTAATAAAGTTAAAAACATGCCCAAGTTCATACCACAAATAAACGGATGGTCAGAGGCTTAAATCCTAGTCGATTTCAAGATTGGGAGACAATTTCTTATACATAATTAATTATTTAGACTAGGATAATGTGACTGGTGTCATGTCTGGTTTTATTCTCATCAGTTTGAATCTGTTTAGTTTTATTTTATCCTTAGCTGACATACTTTATAATATGTATACCATAGTTTTCCTTTATATTTACTTTAAGAAATCATTTATTATGTCACAAAGGAAAACCTCTCAAATTATTATTAGCAAATTTGACATTTGAGGTTATATAGTTTAGAAAAATATATTTAACATCAATTAAGCTTCCTGAGTTTTTCAAAAAGACTTATAATGAATTCACAGAATTTTGCAATTATACACACATTTATGTTTAGTAAGTGTGGCAACTATATTACAATTGGATAAAGAACTATGATTTATAAAGCAAAAAAGTAGGTACAATACAAGTTTTAAAATCTCATGGTAATAACTTCAACAAACTAACACCAGAGGGAGTTTCTAAGAATGAAAGTAGGCAACATGTGATAGTTTCATAAGAAGGTTTTTCTGATTTATGCATCTTGTTGGTAATTTAACTGAGGTGTTAAATAAAACACTGGGTCTGATATTTGGTACACTGTGTAAAACAGTGTCTAAAACTATGTGTTTCTGTGTAACACTGAATTTGTCCTGGACTGTTCCATAGCCAAGTATTAAATCTCCACTTAATCTTAGTATAATATAGTGGCTCTTAAAATGCATAAAAAAAACAGAAGGTAATGCAGTGAAAAAAAAAAAAAAGCTTTGTCAAGCTTCAGGGCTTCTCTAATGAGAGTTATACTCACTTATTTACTCTCCAGGAATCCTTTGTGATGTGAGTTATGCAATGGTTTTCATCTCAGAGTTAAATAAAGTCATTTCACCTTTATTTCCTCTCACACCTACCTTCCTCCATGCTGTCTCTGAATGAGCCTGAATGACTGATGGCACGTGGTCTTTCCTCTAGAGACGTGGCACTCCCACAAAGCTGGGAGTCATCGTAGAGGTCGAAGGAAGAGTCTTGAGCTGGGATGCTGTTTGAGCGAAGCATGCTGGGACCAGGCAGGTTAAATTGAGACAGATTGGTTGGGCTTACTGAAAAAAAACGCACACACAGTCTATCATTCTGGGGCTTGAATGATGAAAAGGGTGGGCTGATAGAAAGTGAGAATGCGATCCCAATGCTTGTGGAAACATGAATTTATATGGTGCCCTTAATCAAGGTATGTCAAAGGTCTACCTCTGAAATGTTCAATAACAGTTACAGTAGAGTTCCTCCTTTCTTCTAGCACTGTCACAGCAAGCAGCATATCAATTTCTAAAGCAACATTAAACCACCAAATCACATCTACTGTTCATGCTAGAAATTTAATAACATAGTGTTTGTAAGCTGCTTGTTATAAAGAAAAGAGTATCTTTCTAGAGTCTGTAGGCTTTTTAAAAAAGAATACATTACATTAATCAGAAAAGCAAAATTGAAAAGAAGTAAAATAGAAAAAATCTGCTTTCAAGACAAGCCTTTGGGTCCTTCCAGGTATTTATTTCTAGTTCTGAATTTATGTAAGTTCATGGTCAGGGCTTATTGTCATCTCATTGTTATCAGAGTAATATTATAAAAGAGAAAGAGTAAAACAAACATTTTTTAAATGAAATACAATGTAAGGTTCTTGGTATCTGTAGCCCATCATAAAGGTAATCACATACACTTCTTTCTATTGTGTCTGTAACAAGAATATCACTCTAAGACGGTTGAAAGTCATAACATGTTGTGTCTTAAAAGTGGTATATTAAGTCTATAATGCAAAAAAAAAAAAAATCTGCCTTTGCTAAATAGTCCTAATGGCATTTAGCTTTTTAGGTGAACTGCTAATCATCCGCTGAAACAAAGATGCGTTGATTGAGTGTACCATTGCATTGGAAAATAGTCTTAATACCTGAAATAAAGCAGAACAGAAAACAAACTGAGAAATAAATTTATCATGAATTCTTATATTTAAGAAAGGCAAGTTTGTTATAAGTATATGGGGAAGCAGGCAGGAATCTCAGGATATGACAGGGACTACTGAGTACTTTCGAAACCTTGGGTAATTTTAGGTTATTAGCTCAGAACTGATATGTTATCATCTCAAATTTTGCTACCTTTTTCTTTGACCCAAGCACTACATACACTTAATCTTAGTATAATATAGTGGCTCTTAAAGTAATGCAAAATAGGAGTATCTCCTAGAGTAACTGAAGGGGAGTATCTCCTATATGCCATGCACTATGCCAGATACCTTACAGGCATTAATTGAATTAATTCACAGAGCTACCCTCTGATAGAACTAGTTATTGAACAGGATAAAAGAAGAAGAAAAAAAGGAAGGAAACAAGGAGTTAAGAACTGTAACTATGTGCATATATGCAAAATATAATGAAAAAGAAAGAAGCCATGGGTGGGCCAAGTGCAAAATCCATGGAAGAAAGGGAAGCAGGGAGGGAGGGAGGGAGATGGGGGGTGGGGGTGGGGTGGGGGGAAGAAGAGAGGAAGGGAGGGGGAAGAGAGAGAGAGAGATACCCATACTATTTAAGAATGTTCAATTAAGTTAATATCTATGAAGGGTCTCCTTTGTTGGTGCTGCAGGGAATAGAAAAATAAAAAAGACATGGTCCCTAACATTAAAAGGTTAACAATCTAGTGGAGGTGACTGAAAGGCAGAAAAGCAAGTATGTAAAATAGACCAAGAACAGTTATATAATAGAAGACAGTCAAAGAAAATTTCTATAACAGAGTACCAGTTAGTACAAGGCTTCTAGTGGTGGCTTGGCTTTCCATCTGACTGCAGGCAAGTTTCCTAATCTCAATTCTAAGTATCTTCACGAATAACTTAAAAAATGGCAGAATAAATGGCCTCAGAGATCCATTCAAAGCCAGGGAAAGCACCAGCTTTTCTAAACTGGAGAGAGATAGATGTGGTCATCTATTAGGGGAGAGAGGACTATGGACCCTGTCTTAAATTACATTAGCACTGCAAAGCCACTGTTTTTAAGATTATATGTTTACTTGGTGATTTGAGGAGAACGGGAACTGACAGAAATGTGGAGTGAGTTTTTAAATATCTCCAAGTCACTCCCTGACTTTACTATTACATCTGGACATATTAATCATTTTATGACACTGCTTTAAATAAAAAAGAGTTATCGTGTGGAATCTAATTTTAACATATTTTGTGGAATGAGGGAGTAGAAATAGAAAGAATAGGTGAAGATTCAGGAAAACTCTGCTGAATCTTTTAAATGGAGAACTTCAAAAGTGTGCTGTTTCTAGACTTAGGTGATTTCCTTTAACTGGTGGTTTTAAAGCAGAAATGAGAGATGTCATAAAAATTTACATAACCAATAAAATTTAACCGGAATGATTGAATGTAGGCATCTTCCAACTCTAAGATTCTATGAGTATAGGTCTATGAGTATGGAAGAAAGGGGTTAATTCTGAACAGTTTGGGTGGGTGAATATGGAGGAGAGGACTAGAAGGACATTCAAGGTGGAGAGACTCTTAGAAGCAAAAGCATAGAAACTGTTCCCACACAAAGGTGTTTAAACATCATTGTGAATGCAAAGGGGTCCATCAAATATATAGAATTGGGTAGTGACAGGTATTGATGCTTCTCTAAGATTACCTTTGTAACAAAGGAAAAAATGAATTTGAGCAATTGTTATTACTCATGGGAGTACGGCAAGGAGTCATGCCAGATTATAAAACACTGCTCCAGGATTTTGTGACCAATGGTAAATGAAGTTTCATCCAAAGGTCTATTTTGTTTATTTTAAGTTATATTCAGATAAGCTTTTTTGAGTGGAAATGGTTTCTATTACAGTTAACAAGCCAGGAACTATATACTAACCATAGTTTAACTTTTTCAGTAGCTCAGAGTAATCTACTGATGACATAGTTGCAATGATTTTAAATTTCTATTGTTTGTTACACGTGATGTTTCACAGAAACATTTCTAGATGTTTTGTGCATTAATATGTTTTTAATAAGATAGAAGGTCAGAGTAGATAACGAAAACAGGTACTGCAACCTTTGAACGTCAGTACTAATCATGTATGTTACTTATTCAGAAAAGTAATCTGTATTGAAAACAAGTGGTAACTAAAGTAAAATTTGGGACAATGATGGTATCCGTATTAACAAGCTAAACAGTTACATTTTATATATTCAAAACTTAACAGTTAAGTAACTTTTATTGAGGATTGTACTTTAGTAGTACCCGCTTTCTTGCCTTATAAGTATAAGCTCTGGTGAGAGGGGAATAAAATCACAACTTTAAAAATAATTTTCATATTTTTAAAATTAACCATTTTTTTCTCTTGTAAAACACAGCATAGAGATCTCAGAACATCTTATTTGAAATCATATATGCTTATAAAATCTGGGTAAACACATTAGAGCGTTGACATGTATGGGAAGGAAGGTCTTTCTCCATATGTCCCAACTGGCGAAAAAATTGAGAACAATGGGAGTGGAAGCAGTGAGATCAATTAGAAATCTACTGGAATTGCCTAGGTGAGAGGTTAAAAAAAAAAAAAAAAGCTTCAGCAAAGGCAATGACACTGAAAAAGAGGGATGAATATAGGAGATATTTTGGAGATAAAATAACAAGTTTTATGTTCCATGAAAGTGTGGGAAGTGAAGAATCAAGTTAAGACTGTTGGTTATGTCGAGAGTTTACAGAGGAGTGGTTGACAGTGATATATGAAATGATAACAGAAATAGAAAAAATGAACTTAAGGAATAACTTCAGTTTGAGGTGGCTACGTGATCTAGTGTGCTGATGGGATTTTAGTTTTAAAACTCAAACATATGCCAGAGAGAGAAAGAGAGGTTGATTAGAGAATAAAAGCTAAAGATGTGGATGAGAGCATGGCAAATTGTTTTCAGATGAGAAAAACTCTACGGAGAACATCTTGGTGGACACACAAATATGAAGGACAGATGGAGGATGAAGTATGTTGCCCCCCCCCAAAAAAAAACCCAAACCCAGTGCCATCCAGTCAGTTCTGACTCATAGTGACCCTACAGGACAGAGTAGAACTGTCCCATAGAGTTTCCAAGGAGCGCCTGGCAGATTCAAACTGCTGACCTTTTGGTTAGCAGCCGTAGCACTTAAACCACTATGCCACCAGGGTTTTAGGACATCTAATGTCTGGTACAATTATTAATACTGTCCTCTTTCACTCTCAAAAGTAACCTTGTTTGTGTAATAATCAATATAGCTGTGGGAGAATGAAATGGAAAAGCATGGAAAGAGTCTAGAGTGTGGTGTCACTGAAGTCATGGCTGGAAAGTGTTTTGATAGGGGGATTTGGCAGTTTATAGAAGTTATATTATGATAAGCTTTTCTGATGCTGAGAGAGGACCTCTGGTGGGAAGCACAATGCACTAAGCAAGGGAGACCGCTGCCTAGAGAGGTAATCTTGACTTTCAGACTGTCTGAGTCTATAGAAACAAAATATAAGGAATGCATTTGACAAGTGGTTTTCAAATTCAAATCATTAGAATATTAAAGCTCCACAGAAATGTTTTGATATCAGTAATACATATTTGTGTGTGTGTGTTTATATCCATTTTAAGAAATGTAAGTAGTTGTTAGAAATTCATCTTCAAAAGACCTTTTTCCTAAAACTCCTTATTTTGACATTCTGAATCAGTCTAATTAAAGAACACCAGAGATTTCGAGCTGAGCCTTTTTTCTTTTAGTTTCTACTTGGAATAGCTTGTCCATGTGAATTTATATTTTCTCTTTGATGTCTTCCTGGAAAACAAAAGAGAAAAATGAACTGGATCCCAAGAATTGTATAAACCATAATCCTATTCACGATCTCAGATTTCTGTTTGTTAATACAACTAGATTGTTTATATTTGAACTTTATAGTACTATAAACTTGAGTTTAAAATCTGAATTAATAAGTCTTTGATTTAGTTGTTTATACTACTGAGTTTGTTTAAGATTTCATATAAAAAAAACAATTCAAAAAGGTGGAAAATGGAAGGATTAGGTATAGATTCTTCCATTGTAAGTTGTAAGAATAGACAGTGAAAAAAAGATTTAGAATACTACCTTGAGAGTAAAACAGGATCAAGGGAGAAAACAGTCTTAGATAAGGAGAGATTTGAACTTGGTTGTGGGCTAAAGGAGAAGAAATATCATTACCTTGAAGGTAGAAAACCAGAAACCCAAACCTTTTGCCACTGAGTCGATTCCGACTCATAGCGACCCTATAGGACAGAGTAGAACTTGCCCCATAGGGTTTCCAAGGAGTGCCTGATGGATTCAAACTCCCGACCTTTTGATTAGCAGCCATATCTCTTAACCACTACATCACCAGGATTCCCTTGAATGTAGAAGGTGCCTAAAAATATTTATTAAACGTGCTAACGAATGAACAGCAATGAATATAAAGAAGGGTCAAGAGTAAGAGGACACTTCACGATGCCAGGCCCTAAGGGTAATGAGGAAGATGGATTACAACCACAGGTGAAGTGTTCACTTTGGAATTTTCACACCTGCTTTTTTGACATAGATGAGAAGGACTCATGACGCAGAAACTGGTAAGATGAGTATTGAGAGATTCATACTGAGAGGCTCCCATCTTCCTTGAAAATTAGGTGGTGAGGATTTGTTCTTTTTTTCTTCAAAGAAGAACAGAAAAGGAGGGTTTAACCAGAGTAATAACAATGGGAAAATAGGGAAGTAAGGAATGAACTAATGAAATTAATGTCAACTAGTGAAAAAACTGACAGGAGGCATGAGGAGCCTTACCAAATGCCACTTTTGGTGATTTGGATTTATTTTAGATGTTGCATAAAATTAAGATTTTAAATAAGAATCTTAGATCCTTAAAAGAATTTTTTTAGTACACTTTTTTCCCGAGGTTAACAAGTTATGTCTTTTGCTGTGTTTTATAAATATGACTCAAATCATAAAAGCTAGACATCATTTGGCATTATGGAGCAAACAAGTCTCACCACTGTGTAAGTTTAAAAAAAAAATTGGTATTTGATATGAATTCATTAGCTTATATGGAACTATGACTAAAATAATTGTTACCATTGCCATTGAGTCAATTCTGACTCGGAGCAACCCTAGAGGACAGAGTAGAACTGTCTACAGGCTATAATCTTTATGGGAGCAGATCGCCAGGTGTTTCTCCTCTGGAGTGGCTGGTGGGTTCAAACTACCAACCTTTCGGTTAGCAGGCAAGTGCTTAACCACCACACCACCAGTCTGTCTAGAAAAGTTAAAGAGAAAAAAAACAGCTTCGAGTGTTCTGACAGGGCTTAAGGATGGGAAGCCCAAATTATTGAAGAAGCTGACTATTCTGTGAGTCTATTATTAGAAAAAACATTTGAAGTAAAAAGAGACAAAAATGTGATACTATAGAAGAGAAATCTATTTTTAAAAGCACTGAATCTATTAAAAGGTAACTGGCATGTTTAGAATTCTTTCATTATTTTGTCATTCTTCCCTGTATTTTTTATGACATTTATGCAGATGATTTTATACAAATGATGCTATGCATGAAAATAACCTAATGGCTAAGCTAGTTGATAATATATTTTTCATTTCATTTATCTAAAAAATATTCCCAGAGTATTGCATTAACAGATATTCTTAAATGCATTCTAGGGAGAGTTTTAATTTTAGAAATATGGCAAAAGAAGTGACTTGGAGTCATGGAATCACATTTTTTTTTCTTCTTCCTAATTATTTCTATTTGTCTACAAAAAGCTTATGAATTTTGTTATAAAATGTTTTAACATTTTAAAGAAAAAATTAAGAAAATGTTTTACTGTTTTTCAAGAGGATTCAGATAGAACGCAAAAGTTCATAGGCTTGAAGTCAGATGTTCTGGGATCAATTCCCGACTCTGCCCTTTACTAGTGATCAGACTTGTCAAGTCACATGACCTCTCTGAGCCTGAGGATGCTACTGCATAAAACGATGACAATATTACTTAAGTCAAGCAGTTGTCATTAGCACCAAGGACATAATATTTGGAAATTATGCTGTAAGCAGTAAATAACCATACTGGTAAAATATACTGTTAAGGTGTCTTTATCCTCTTTTAATGAACAATTTTTAAGGAGAAGTACCAGGGCTCCTTGAGGTAGGTCCTGAAAGGAACAAAATGGAATGAATGTTTTAGAATATTTTACCCAAGTTGGAAAAGTGGTATTTTCCTGTTGCAGAAGATGACATGGCAGAAGGGGAGACCAGAGGCGACTGGTTGCCAGTATCCTGCAGCCCTCCAGTAGAATGGGAACGCAACCATTCTTTGCCCTCTTCTTGGTTGGCCTGTCGAGATGATGGGGTATATCTGCAAAACATCACAGCTAAGACACTTAAGCACATCCACACAGCAAGGCAATCCCAACCTGGGAAAACAAGTGAGTGGAGCTTACTATTCAGACTGAACAACATTCTCAAACAGATTCAACCTAATTATAATTGCTTAGTTCTTCCAGATGATTTGACACCATCTGTTTGAATCTCACACGAAAAAAAAAATAAATAAATACAGGATTCTTGAGAAGAAAATTATGCTTCTGTGAGATATGAATTTGAAAATCATAAGCAATGAGCAGACAGCCAAGTTAATTGAGAAGGACTCAAAAGCACAGTGTTTGGAAGGATGTGAAAAGGGTGAACACAGATTAAAAATGGTGGACAGTGGTAGTAGGCCAGAAGCCAAGTGAAGTGGAATGATGGTCACAGAAAGGCACTGGAAATGGAACACAAATTGGCAACTATTCAAAAATGAAGAAGGAAAAATATTTTTTTTGGTTAAAAATGTCACTTAACATCATGTCTGGATTAGTAAAAAGGGAAGGGAATATACGTTAACTTTATTAGAAAAGAAATTTCTGGAACAAAATCTTTGGAAATAGAGTAATTTCCAGGTATTTGCTATTGCTAACAAATTGGAAAGGAAAAAGATAATAGGGAAAAGACCTAGTTTGGCCAGTACTTACTGTTTTGCCAGAGTAAGTAAATTCTTAAAGCCAAAGAACACTTAACTTATCATGTTCATACAGAGTTACTCCTCTATATCCCCCTCAGATAAAAGTGTGTAGTGAAAGATGGCCATGGATTAAATTTTTGTTCTCTTTTTTTTATCATGAAATGAATACTTATTTTGTGAATATTATATGATACTCAACTAAGACTAATTCAGATTCACCAGCACCTCTGAAAAATAGAAATTACCCTAAAACTATTTTGAGTTTTTGCCAAAAGGATTCTTTAAAAATCATGCTTTAATTACATTATCTTTCCTCTGATGATGAAAATATGTTTTCTTTGATTCAAATCAGAGCATCCTTCAACCTTTCAACATTACTGGCCACATCTGTAGACTATATGGGTTTTGAGGTTTTGCAAGCATATGCCTGCAAGATGCAAAAGTTAGGGAAGTTAATTTCATTTTAATTTCCAGAAGTGAGTTTTGCATTCCTCCAAAGGTTGCTGCCCGCTGAAAAAATACAATGCCTGGGACATGTCCTTTGAATAGTCTTATTATTTCCAAAAAGTGGTATTTATATTATGTTTAATTTACTGAGTCTGGGCCTCTACCAGTGTCTCTAAGGATTATCTCACTGATTCCTCAGGCTAGAGAAAACATCAGGATTAAAAGTGATTTCATCCTCAACACCAGGTGCTACATGGCAAACAAACAAAGAGAGAGGAAGAGAGACAGCACACAAAGTTTACATTACAACAGAGAAAGGCAGCAATTGTGCTGAGAAAAATATATACCTTAGTCCCTTTTTGGGTAGTGTATTTCTGTCAAGCTGCATGCTGTTAAAACAAAGAAAACCCCTAAGGACATAATGTAAACAAAACTTCCAAAGTACACATCCAACAAAAATGGTTCTCTGTTTGAACCACACAAAATAATTTTTCATAACATATGCTAAAGGCTTAACTCATTAGAAAAGGCTGAGCCAAGGGTGACCAGATGTCCATTTTTGTAACACATATGAATTTCTTTCTAAGTTTGTACCATTCAGTGATAACTTAAGTGATAGAAATGTTAAAAAAAAAAAATAGTTTAAATCATATGTTATCATAATTTCCCTCTGCATTCTATTTATCTAATGCTTCATGTGACTGGCTAGACTTCTACCATGATTGCACATGTAGGTGAATTACAGAGATCAAAATGAGATAGATCACCTCTCAGTTAGAATAAGAGGTTCCAGTGGGCAAAGAAGGTATGAAACACCCTTTAATACTTATATTTTGATGTTTGAAATATTTTTAATAAAAATATTTTTCCCTTATTTACATGTAAGAGAAAAAAATATATATGATGGGCATCTGCTTGAAAGTCAATATTTTGGCATCATCTATTTAAAAATGTTAATGAAATTAAACTATGCCATCTCTTGGAAATTATAAATCTGATATTAAAACAGCTATGCTTATCAGTCTCTATTTTAAGTAATTTTATTTGATCACTGGAAGGGATGAAAGAATGTGTAAAGAGAAAAATGAGAATGGCCTCTCTAAAAAAAGGGGGAAGGGTGTCTATTAACAACTAGAAAACTCTGGCGGTTAACAACTAAGTAGGGCAAACGTAAGAATTTCTATTATAACCTCTGGTGTGTGGATAACTACGGAGTAAAATTCTTTTGGATTTGCAAAATTATAGCTGCCTTCCATTAGAATCTCAAATGATCAAAATTAAATACACAGGAAATGCATAATGGGAATGATATAACATGAATGCAAACACATTGACTTGAAATTTAATCCCTCAAATCAAAGCTAAAATGTTTTCTTCTATTTGTACTCCATTGTTTAGCACGGAAAACAGAACGCATCCAAAGCCATTATATAACTTTTAACTTTACCTATTGGAAATATCTACATAATTTAAAAAATATATTATATAGAGGTCTGCTCCTGTATTATATCTCGACCGTAGAAGTTTTCACAGCAGTGTGGACAAAAAGAGAAAGAAATCATATTAAACAAATATGAAAAATCTCCAGATGGGAACTGTTTTGTACTAAAACATTAATATGGTCATAAGACATTTTAAATATTATCTCTTTCATGTGTCTGCATTTATTAATGTTTAATGCTGCAGAACAAATGGAAAATGGGCATTTTTGCCAATGTTAACCAATTGTTTAAAAAATAATAGGTTTATACGATGTTGAGCAATTTAATGAAAGAAAAATTACAAAAAAAAAAACATTTAAATTTAACCAATTAAAGTCTTAAGTAGAAATAGCCACCGAATCCGGATAATGATGATTCTATAATGTAGACATTTCCCACAAACCCTTGAGTCACAAACACATATGCCTCCAAGGGCCAGGCTTGGATTTAAATGCCAGTGAAAAGGAATGAAGTGGAGATTTGGGCCAACATTCTGAAGAGGGTAGGCATTGTTTGGCTAAAGGAATATGAAATCAGGATTGCCAGATATTCTGACTTTTAAAGAAAGGCACAAACCTGGGTTCTTATAGAAATATCCAGATTCGTAAGGTTTGTGACTACTATACAGTTTTTTAAACTTTGGTTATGCTACCAAAAAAAAAAAAAAAAAAATCAAAAACAAGCGTGTACTGGTTATGGCCCAAGGCCTACCTGTGATCTAGAGTTGCTATAGAGGGAAAGTTGTTAAGGAAGGCATTTATGTACCTATATATTTACTTATTGTTTTATTCATTTTTAATGAACAGGATTTTGAACAGTGTTTCATTCTGTTGTGCATAGGGTCGCTATAAGTCGGAACTGACTTGATGGCACCTAACAACAACAATGACAAATCGATTTAATGGTACTACCTATTGCTGCTGAGTCAATTCCGATTCATAGTGACCCTATAGGACAGAGTAGAGCTGTCCCATAGAGTTTCCAAGGAGCACCTGGTGGATTTGAACTGCCGGCCTTTTGGTTAGCAGCCATAGCTCTTAACCACTAGAAAAATCAATAAACTATTTTAAAATTGTAGATAAACAGGTAAGTCATAGATTTACGCACATCTCTATTACACATGTCTAATTATTTGCCTTAGATATTTATACTTGAACATGCTTTCTCTCAGGCGTGGCTCTCTAGTTTCCTTAGCTTTCCCAACATTCTGCTGACTGCTTAGTTATCATCAAGCCTGGATCACAGATCAGATCTATTTTTTTTTCTTCAACAGTTTATAAGCTTTCTCAAATGTATCTTAAACTTAAAGATGTATATTAAACTAATATTTCTTGGAATTTGTTATCAAGAAAAGATAAAGCACAATATCTAATATCGAAAACTATTTCAATCCAATTTACTGGAAAGACCATCGATAATTATATACTACAGCCCTGAAGATATTAAAATTTACACTTAATATTTACAACTTAATATTCATCAATATATTTCATTAAGAATCAAGGGCAAAACATTAATTTATTCAAAATTATTTTTATTTAAAGTTAATTTTAGAAAAAAAATTTTTTATGCCTATTTCTGTATTAAACCCTGACCCATTGCCATCGAGCCGATTCTGACTCACAGAGACCCTATAAGACAGAGTAGGACTGCCCCATAAGGTTTCCAAGGAGCACCTGGTGGATTCAAACTGTCAACCTTTGGTTAGCAGCTGTAGCTCTTAACCACTACGCCACCCAGAGGTTCCATTTCAATATTAGAACATTCCTTTTATAAAATTGCCCTATTTAAAAATCTGAACAATGTAGAAGACCTCCTTAAAGAAAATAAGTAACTGTACAGTTGCTATTGTATTCCTATAGTATAAATCTATATTAACTTCTGATAAAATATAGATCTGAGTAAAGTATTAAAATTGCAGGTAGGGTTTTTTTTTGTATATCTATAAGACTCATCAAACTGTCCATCTGTTTTTGATTGGAGGGTTGCTTGATTACAAATAGTTATTTGGATATTTTTTTCTAAGGCTTTAATGTCTATGGCCAAATGGTCAATCTGTTACAGTCATCTTTATGATTACAATAATAATAATAATATTTTGGAGATGATTCTGGTTAATAATTGATAACATAATTGTAGTCTGCTTTAGGGTTTGTTTATCAGATTGTTATTTACATTCCTCACATACCAGTAGACAATCTAGAATATATTTACTAAAACTATAGCTTGCTAATAATATATTTTGAAGATAATTTGATTTACTTGTTGCATGTTTTGAAAATAACACGCGAGGATGCCCATTTACCTTGAAATTGTTGAAAATAGACTCTAAAGAGCTATAGGAAGCCTAACTTCTCAGACCAAAAATAAAATAAAACAATACATGCTGGTTGTTCTGTGCACTGTCTATACAGAACCAGAAGGGAAACGGATGCAAATGTCTACATTTTAGTTTCTGTCGCCCAGCTGTTATAATATTTGTCTTGGTCCAGTTTTTTGTTTAAGAAGAAAATGTGTTTTGTAATTAGTAGCCCATCACTCTGGATTTTGCATTTCACAAAGAGCCCTGGTGGCGCAGTGGTTAAGTGCTCAGCTGCTAACCAAAAGGTCGGAGGTTTGAACCCACCAGCCTCTCCGTAGGAGAAAGATGTGGCAGTTGGCTTCCGTAAAGATTCATAGCCTTGCAAACTCTATGGGGCAGTTCTAATCTGTCCCACAGGGTCTTTATGAGTCATAATCGACTCAGCAGCAACTGGTTTGTTTGTTTATTTCTGTATTTCACAAAGGCAAGAGAAACAGGTGAGAGCAGATTGGGGAATCTTAGATTAAGGGACAACTCTCGGTATACGGTGTAGAGAGTCTAGGTAAGGTCTACCAGTAAGGCTGGAAATCTAGAACAGAGGAGATAGGTCCCCATCACTATCGGAGTGAAAAAGAATTAGGGGAAAAGACTAATAACCAGTATGCTTCCACAAATAACACAATGAAGGTGTGTGGGCAAGACAGCTTCTGAAAACTTTAGGTGTGCCAAGAATCGAATAGCATTAAGGTACATAAGGGAGAGAGTGGCAGTTTTATGACAGGGGCTATGAGTCAGTACCAGAATTTCTGAGAAAATATTTTTTTGAGGGAGAATTTAAGTCATTATGCTCATGCTGCTGAGCATATTAGGTAAGGAATACCTTGTTATGTTCTCCACTTTAAATTAAAAAAAAAAAAAACTCATAAAACCAACAGAAAACACCTTATACTAGGATTTATTTTCAAGGGGACTGTTAAAAATGTCACTGGGACTATAGTTTTCTCTAAGAATTCATGGCTGACACTTGATTTCTTTTTCCCATTCTACTAGGATTCCCCAACGATCTGTTCGTTATTTTTCCATAGAAGTGCTAATAATGCATATTAACATTCTGTTCAGAGCATACTAGTTGAATCTTTTAAAATTTGGTCTTTAAAAATGCTGAAATTATTACAGGGAGCTTGTGCTGTTCTGGAAACCCTGGTGGCATAGTGGTTAAGTGCTCAGCTGCTAACCAAAGGGTCTCGGCAGTTCGAATCCGCCAGGCGCTCTTTGGAAAATCTATGGGGCAGTTCTACTCTGTCCTATAGGGTTGCTATGAGTAGGAATCGACTCTACCGCACTGGGTTTGGTTTTTTTTTTTTTTGGTTTGTGTTGTTCTGGAACTAAAGCCAAATCGTTAAAATGTCTCGAGAAGACATCATTCAATATATAAACACATGCTTTGAATTTTATTCAAATTGTCTACTGGATATGTATGTGTGCATTCTTATAAAGAAACTTAATATCCAATCATCCTACACTTTGCATCTTCTGTAAATTTGGCAATAAGAATAAATAAAAGGCCCAGTCTCATCAATCTTATGCCCCTTTGCATGGTGGCACACCCACTGAAATAAAGTAATTAAAGGGGGAGGGGTTGGTCATGGGGAAGGGGTGGATGAGGATTTCATCAATGCCTCCAGGAAATCTCACCTTTCTGAGAGAGTAGATCTCACGCTACCCGTTCTCATGAGCAGGGTCTGAACCTCGTGAGTGCCTGTGGTCAGTCCAGACAGAGAGCCATGATGGCTGAGGGGGAGGTCAATGGACTCAGAGCTCGTATGGAGGCTAGTCATGGACTGGTAACTCGGAGTGTCCTTGCTGCCAGCAGAGGAACTGCTCAGATTGGCAGCCCACACAAGACCACCTGATGTGAAAGAGTGAACCGATGCTGGGCTGGAAGCCAATGAGTGACTTAAGCTTATAACATCTGTAGTTAAGTCTGAGGGTTTATTGAAGAGAGGGCTGCTGCTGCCACTTAGCCCACCAGCACTGCCCATGCTGCCCGTACCAGACGATGGTGATTCCAGACTGCCTTGCCGCGCTAATGTGGTACTAGGACTGGGCATTACTGAGGAGGATTTCACACCCTCAGTATTAGGTGCAGAGGCAGATTTGCCACCTGCCTTGGCACCAAACAACCTAAAAGAAAAACAAATAACAACTTCAGTTGTTCCAAGAAACTAATATCCACATTTAATATTTAGGGTTACAGTCGACAGAGCCAAGTGTGCTTTGGTGTACTGAAGTACCAAGCACTTCCTGTCTCTACGTTAATAGACTTAATACTAATATTAGCTTGGACTTCTTAACGAAGTGCTGAAAATCTCTCACATCACCAGAGGGGTAAGTCAGTACTGGCCTGCTACCCGGGAGGTAGGAGAAGGGGGCAAACCAGAAGCAAATCAAACAAAATCCCTGACTTTCACAATTTTAAGTGCTCATGAGAATCTTTTTGCCAATTTAATAGCTTGACCATACTTATTGTTACCTATTTACAGAGCCATTATAATGAAACAACTTCTACGCATTCGGTATATAACACTTGTAAAAATTTTGTTGTTGTTGTTTTGCTTTTTCTTTCATGTTCAATAGATTATTTAAAATATAAAAGGGATGTGTAGGGCAAAGTTTAGGTGGTTAATGCTGCATAACTAGTGGTCTGAGTGACTGTCAGGGAGTAGGTGGTTAGACATAATACTGGACATTGCTGGCAACATATCAGTTTGTCTGCCATCTCCCCCAGAAAAGGCCAAAGAGTTTATATCAGTTGCCAGTGGTATTCAAATACATATTTTTAAAATATAGTTGGTGCTAAATTGCATGTTGGAGTTTAGTTCAGAAAACATTTTAGTTTTGTAAGTGAAGCAAATGATATAATTGAACTTATGTAAATATGGAAATAAAGTGATATGAAGTAATGGCAGAATGATTACTACTTAATGAAATCCGTATTTCCTGCAGTGAAATATTTTCTGACGAATATGAGAAATTGTTTCATAGGTAATGGGCCACAGAAGGGCACTGTTCACTTCTAAACTTAATAGAAATATGCTCACTCCAAGTCATAATTTAGTTTTTCCAATGAGAATCAACATTTCAAAAACCTTGCTCTTCTGGATTAATATTTCTACCGAAGAATATAACCTCTAGGTTGTTGAAACAATCATGTATCCGAGATTGCTTGAAATGTAAAAGTAAATGTTTCAAGGCCCTATACTTCCAAGGTGTCAAAGTTCTTGGTTGTCAGTACAATAAGAACAAACATTAAAAGATCTTTAACATGTAATGGACGATAGATGATACTCCATCATTCTGCAGATGAGAAACAGACCCAGAGGTTTGACTATTATTCTCAAGTCTTTAATTGTATCTATTTTCTGCCACTTAAAACACGTTGGTATTTAAAAACAGTGATCTCTAGAGCAGAACTCCACACACTCAATACCAAAGACAATTCCAGAATAGAAATCAAGTTTTGTTGCTTACCTGACTCATGGTAAAGAAAGCTGATAAAGAGTTAGCCCACTCTTTAGTTTTTAATCCTGCACTAAATGTCTGAATATTTTAAAATTCTCTCAATCATATCTTTATATTATTTATCAAGATATGGTACTGTTTTCAAATTCTCTCAATCATATCATACCTTGATTTTCTCTACTACGTCAAGATATAAAAAACCCATTGCCGTTGAGTCGATTCTGACTTAGCAATGCTATAGGACAGGGTAGAGCTGCCCCATAGTTTCCAAGGAGCTCCTGGTGGATTCAAACTGCCGACCTTTTGGTTAGCAGCCATAGCTCTTAACCACTATGGCACTAGGGTCAAGATATAGTACTGTGCAAGTATGTCCAATACAGCCTGTTACAAGAAATACAACTGTTTACACTTATGATCATCAACTCATTAATAGCTACCAAGGTAATGAACACCAGAAGGAAATACCAATAGTCATAAAGACCTGTTTGCTTTGTTTGTTAATTGTGGAAGTGAGGGATGGGAAGCTGTGGAAATTTTACAGCTATGTCTTTGTTTTATCACTACCCCTGAATATTGCCATCTGCTTTTAAGTCTCTTTACATGCTGTTTGTGTTGCTAAAATTACATTGATAATGAAACCAAGATGTTTGGCCATTTCTCAAAATAGCATCAATTTTTTGTTAACTATTTACATGATCAGCTTCTTAGAACTCACTGAACTTCAGAAACTAAATAAATAAAACTATATCCACCCATCTATCTTAGAATATATATTTCCTTTTATATTTCCCCAGTGCCATTTTATGCACTCTTACCTTCTAAATGTAGGTGAGGCAATATCAGGATACTTGGATCCTGGCTGCCTGAGGCCTTGTGTCCCACAAGCAGTGGCAGAAGTGGGGCTAGATTTGGGGGAACTTGACAAAGAAACACTCTCTGAATCTGAGACTGCTACTTTTTCCTTTTCCTTGTCTGTTTGGTTGACGGTAACAGGGCTGGAGCGCCCTGATCCAATCTTGGTTGGTTCTCTGAGTTTCGAGGTGGTGGCACCAGCTGACTTGCTGCTGACATTGGAATCAATACTGCTGGTGCTGGATCTGTGGCCACCTCGGCCAGGAATGCCACTGGTGCTGGATTTCGAAGGGCGGGGCAAGCTGCGGTACTGTAGCGTGGTCTTTGAGCTAACGTGCAGCACAACATCATCCTGATTCTGTGAGCCGTCCAAACTGGTTTTTCTCCCTGCATTTGACTTCCCACCAATGGCAGCAGATTTGGGAATTTTACCTAGCGTTGCTGAGCCACTTGTGATGGTTGCTCCGCTGGTAGTGATCATAGTAGATGACCCTACTCCACTTGGCTTCTTAAATCCAAAAGAACCAGTAGCAGTTGATCTTCCAATGCCTGAGGGTGGCTTTTTCCCCTCATCTCCACTGCTTTTCCCTGCATCTGAAGGAGACCTTTGGAGAGAGGATCCTTTCAAGGGTGTTTTCCCTTTCTCAGAAGCTTTGGCATCATCAGTTTTCCCTAATTAATGAGAAATATACAAATACAGGTGTCTGCACATTTTAATACCATGATATTTCTTTAAACCGTGTGTAAAATACGAATGCTTCTTTACATAACTTCAGTTCCTGAATGCTTATTGTTTTAGATCTAAATAGGCATTCACTCTAAAATACTGAGAAAACAATGTAAGTCCACAAAAATATGGCTGTCAGAGGAAATGCTATGAGAGATCAAGGAAATAAAATAAACACATATATTTTTTGATATCTATTAATGTCTTATATCTTGCAAGTCATCCTTTATAAACATAAGTACCTAATCATATAAAGCCAAATGCTGGAAAAAAAATTCATTTCAATATCTGTGAGACGATTATATTTGAAGTGCCTTATTACATCAGTACTTCAGATGGCACTATCTAAAAATTAGACACTATTTGAAAAGTAGTTAGTCTTCAAAAAAAGGATAGTACCATTTAGCAGAATTCTTTCACTCTTTATTTTTTTATAAAGCCTAATTCACAAACAGGGTTTCAAACCTCTAGCATTCCAACACTTTAAATTAGGGTGAGTGCCACTCAGTTTGTAGTAAAACTCAGTGGCATCCTTAACATAAATATTCTAAACTTTCTCCAGGAAGGCAGAATGAAAGCAATCTCGTTATTGACTAAGTAGTCTTTTTTTATTTTCACATGACCAGAAATGACTGTGGCAAAATATGAAGGCACCAAAACCAAAAACCAAACCCACTGCCTTGGAGTCCATTCTGACTTATGGCAACCCTATAGGACAGTGTAGAACTGCAGCTGAGCTCTTAACCACTGTGCAACCAGTAGCCCCAAATTATCTACAGGGGATGCCTAGATTGTTATATTCATGCGGGCTTTTAGAAGAAAGTATGTAAATTTTAGATAGAAAAATCTACATGGACCAAAAAAAAAAAAACCCATTGCCATCAAGTCCGTTCTGACTCATAGCGACCCTATAGAACAGAATAGAACTGCCCCATAAGGCTTCCAAGGAGCAGATCGTGGATTCAAACTGCCGACCTTTTGGTTAGCAGCCAAGCTGTTAACCACTGTGCCACTAGGGTCCCTTACATGGGCAAGAACTTCATTAAAAAAAGGGAGAAATTATTAAATAGAACAAAGACTGAATGAAAACAAGAAACTAAAACACTTTTAAGTAACAGCTGCCAAACCACAAGCTTACCAGGTGTCTTGAGTGCACTAGTTCCAGCTTTCTGCCTGGATGGTGTTCCTCCTTGTGCAGACATGCCCCTTCTCCAAGAACCTGTCTGTGATACTGACAGGGGGGTTTTCTGCCCTGATTTCTCAGAGTCTTCAGGAACTCCCGAAGAAACACCCTTCCATTTGCCACCACCATCCCCGTGGCTGTCAAGGTCCTCTTCTGATTTTTTTAGCTCCTCAGTACTATCCCAGGTCTCGTCTGTTGTGGAACGTTT
Source organism: Elephas maximus indicus (assembly GCF_024166365.1). Lineage (NCBI taxonomy): Eukaryota > Metazoa > Chordata > Mammalia > Proboscidea > Elephantidae > Elephas > Elephas maximus. The sequence goes on along the minus strand of NC_064822.1, from coordinate 140,359,100 downwards.
CTCAGAATCTGTCTTCAGCTATACAGAAAACATTACAGGAAAACTTTATGTAGAAGAATCTATGAAGTGTGAATTAAGGCACTGGAATATACTTTCAGATAACTGGTAAAGAAGCAGCACTAATTTTTATATTTCAAAACAATTCCAAAGATTCCTCTATTTTTACCTATGGCCTTACTTAAGTTTTATTAATTTTAGTCACTTAATTCTAACTTGTACATATTAGAGGATGTCAGAATAAATATGTGCAGAAAACCCCAATTCAATACCCCAGAGGTGAATGGATTTCCTATGTAAAATGGAACAAGGAAAAGTGAGACAAAATAAAACTTAATTATTAATATCTGTTTTGGATTTACCATTCACAAGAGATCCAGTCTTATATTTCAGAGGCCAATATAAAATTAATCAAGAACTGACTCGACGGCACTGGGTTTATGCAAAATTAAACTATTAAAATGCTTAGTAGAGTTTGTTTAAAACCCTATTACAAAGAGATATGGCTGTTCTAGGTGATACTGTAATCAATAGAAAATATCTGATTTAGATGATTCAAAATAAGCTTCAGCGCATGTCATACCTTCTGAGGGTATAGCTCTAGGGGAGCCTATGATAAAGACATTTTAGGGGTAGGGGTGTCCAAGTTGTCCTGCCTTATTCACTGTATACAATTATTTCAAGTGTAGGTGTTGCATTATATTTTAAACTAGTTAGTTAGGTGTTGCTGAGTCAGCTCCAACTCATAGAGACCCTAAGCACAACACAACAAAATCTGCCCAGTCCTGCACCATCCTCACAATCATTGCTATGTTTGAGTGCATTGTTGCAGCCCATGTTAATCCATCTGGTTGGAGGTCTCCCTCTTTTAAACTAATATAACATAATTTGGAGAAAAAACTGGTGGAAGTCCTGGAAAAAAACAATAAAGCAATGCTCACCTGAGTGTTTTTCCTGGAAGGGATGGTGATGTTGGAGTAAGAGCTAACTGAGGATGTGGTGTTCAGGTCGTCAGTGCTGATATTATCGAGGGTGTCACTAAGACCACTGCTCACAGAACTGCTGTCATCCCAGCTAAAGGCAAGACATGCAACCACAATTACTGAAGCTCAGGATGCACAACGCAGGTCACCTACATTTCCACACAACCTTTAACGCACATTAGAAAGACTATTCCTTCCTTTTAATTTATGATGAAAAATTACTCACTTTCCATTTTGGGAAAACCATATTTATAGGAACTGAATATAGATCTGAGAGTAATCTTAGCTGATAGTTCAAAAGAATCAGCATCTAGAGTAGATCCGGGTTCTGAAGGAATATTTGTTGGGATGAATGAAAACACTGCTATAAATATCACATGGTTTCAGGAAAGAATAACACTACGGCTGATTTTTTTTTTTTTCTGAAAAAGTAATCAGGAGTCACAGTGCATACAAGAATTCATTCTTTGTCCTGAAAATAAAAAGAACCAGAAAGTCATTCTTCTTTCTTCAATGTTAGCAACTACTTTCAATCATTCTTGAATACTGAGATTCATTCAATCATATCAAACCTCCTGCCACCCCTTGAAATTTCTAGTTGGTTTAAAGACATCTCTTCAAACTGCTTTAACTCTAAGATCTCCCACTCTGAAATACCACTTTTTGACCACAATCTTCCATACTTTCAGCATGTGAAACTCTGATGATTCCTAATTTTTATGTCCAGAATGGGAAGCTCTTCCCTCTTTTTAACAGCTCTCTTGTGTTTTTTACTGCACTGACTTCTTTACCAAAGGATACATGGTCTAAAGATCTGGAGCCAAAAGAGCACGTCACTGATGGTCTAACCAGGGCTCTATTCTAGTTCTCCTTGCTTCCTATCTCTCCTGACCCTGTTTTAATTAAGACGTGCTTTACTCCATTCTTATTTTGGAAAAAAAAAAAACAAGAAAGTCATGATTCAACACCCAAAGGTTCAAGGTATCCGATCTCAGGTGATTTCTCAGTAGTACTTAGAAATCCTGTTTTATCCAAAAGGAGTTATCTTCAAATTCTCAATGTAAGTTCTTAATTTCTCCCTTCTTCCTCTGGCTACCAAGGTCTTCCTCCTAATACGATTCTGAAATTGCTTTCAGGAAGGTCAATAACGTCCAAGAATTGAGTGTCTACTATGTGTCCTACATTTCTAAGAACTTAATATGTATATCTAATCTTCAAAACAACTCTATGAGGCAGGCATTATTATTACACCCATTTTATAGTAGAGGATAAAGGAAATTTATGCAGATTAAATAACATTTCCAAGATCCCACCACGGTGGAGCTGGGATTTGAACCCAGGGATTATGTCCCCAGAACTTGGTCAGCACTATGCTCCCATGACTCTCATTTTCTCACCCCTTTCTTTTTTTAATACACCATATATAGACTCTTTGCCAGCTTCACCGGTGTCCTCAACATCCTCTCCTTATTCCTCTTCTTTTGGATTCCTTCGGATTCCTCAATATTCAGGACGTAATATTCTTCTGAACTCACTTTAGACATTGTTCTTTGGAGACTATTTAGTCTTCCAAACTTCAATATCGCCTCCATGATTTTGACAGCTGAATTCATATTTCTAATCCAGACTTCTTTCCTACTACTAAATTAATACTTGCTGCATACTGGATAGTTTCTCTAAAGTAACCTGTCAATATCTCAAATTAATTCTGTCTAGTCTATATAATTTCTACTTAGAAATTTTTCCCTTGCAGTTATTGACATTATTCATCAGTTCCTCTGGCTTAAAATATTGGTGTTATTGCCTCGCTCTTCTCCCTCAGCTCCATTCTCAGTCAAGTTGTCTCTAATCCTTTAAAATTCTTCTCATCTACATGTGTCATAGCCACCCTTTTGTTCCACATCCTCACTGCCCATCCCACCCACAAAAACTATTACTGAATATCTCCTCTTATTCCCCGTATGATAAATAAACCATTCCAAATAAACCATAGTTCCTCTCTTTGAGGAACTTAGTGTTCACTGGGAAGGACAACGATATAAACCAATGATTATATTATAAAATGGTAAGTGTTGTCATAGAAGTCAATGTGTGGCAAGGCAGAGCAACTGTGTCTACTCTGAAGAGTTGAAAAATCCCTTTGTGTTTGAGATATTGCAGTAGTGATCACAAAATGAGGTACTATTTCAATCTTTCTGTGGTAGCTTTTATCACCTCTTGAGTTTTCTATCATGATTTTGTGCTGTCTACCTTCTTGGTGGTAATCTGAATTTCTTGAAGTCAGGGACTATGCTTTCTTTATCTTTATAGCTCTAGCACATACTGTGGAATACATGGCTGGTTGATGTCTGTTAAATTAATGAAACGGTTTTACTTTCGAAAAGGCTGCTTCTATCCAATATTATATTCAATTGAATCCAATAATGCGGATTTTTATATAAATTTGCTCAACATATTTCTTTGCTAAGCAATCTTGAAAGAACAAATTTTGATCGATGACAATATTATTTTCCTAACGTTAAAGTTTCATGACTTCCATCTTTGATTTTGCAAATATTAGAATCCTTTCTAGCTAGGATGTAATTAATCCTGTTTATTGTGACACATTTAATTAAGTTTAAAAAGCTTCACGGAATTTTTTTTTTTTACCAAAAGAATTATAATTTACTGCATAATTAGTTCTGAGTTGTAGGTCTCCAATCTCATCAAAATGTTTTCTCTATCTTTATTTTTAATTTCATTAGATATGCTAACAGTGCTTGACAATATTCTTCATAAACGGGCAACTCTGTCTCCTCCAAATTACAGATTTATCACTCCACTGAATTTTTTTCAACAATCTAGGACAGCCCAATAAACTACAAATCTGTATATCTTATCGATATATTTTACATTTAACAGAAAATTTAGGGTCAAATAATCAGCTATTCTACATTTTACATAAGAATTATATAATTTACAAATAGTTCAGAATTATTCAGTTTGTTCCTTTTTATATTTCTGAGCAGCTTTCCATTATATGGGTATACCACAATTTGTTTATCTACCACCTGTTGATAGGCATTTGCGTTGTTTCCAGCTTTCAAATACTATGAATAAAGATTCTAAGAACATTAATGCACGAGTCTGTGGATGGACATTTGTATTTTTCTAGGAATAAATACCTAGGAGTACAATTGCTGGGTCATATGCTGAGTGTATGTAAAAAACTGAAAACTCTTTTTGCAAAGTGGTTAAACAGTTTTGTATTTTTACTACGAATTACGAGAATTCCAGTTGCTCCACATCTTTCATAAAACTTGATCTTTATAATATTAGCCAGCCTAGTAGATATGCAGTGGTACCTTATCGTGAATTCAGTATACACTTCCCTGATCACTAGTGCTGATGAACATCTTTACATGTGTTTATTAGCCATTTGAATATTTTCTTTTAGTGATGTGCAGGTTTAAATCTCTTGTCCACTTTTTTTTATTGTGTTGTTTGGTTTCTTACTGTCGAGTTGTAAGAGTTATTTGCATATATGGTATACAAATTCTTGTCAGATACCTGTTTTGTGGATATTTTCTCTCAGTCATGCTGTAGCTTGGCTTTTTAATTATCTTAATGGTATTTTTCAAAGGGCAGAAGTTTATAATTTTGATAGAGTGAAAAGGATCAATTTTTCAGAGAGTTCATTTTTCTTTTCCTATTAAGAAACCATTGCCTACCCAAGGTTGCAAAGATTTTCCCCATGTTTTCTTCTGGAATTTTATAATACTTTTGATTTTTATTTTTAAGTATATGGTACATTTCTCATTAATTATTGTATTCAATTTACATTATAGATCAAGGTTTATTTTTTATCTATAGATATGGGGTTTTTACAATATCTTTTCTTTAAAAAAAAAATTCTATCCTGCATTTAACTACGTGGACATCTTGTCAAAAATTACTTGATCACATATGTGTGTTTCTATTTCAGGATTCTCTAATCTGTTCCATTGATCTATTTGTGTATCCTTTTGCCAATATCACACTGCCTGGAATACTGCTGCTTTACAGTAAGTCTTGAAACTGGATAAAATCAATCCTACAGCTTTAAAAAAATTTCTCTTAACTATTCTAAATCTTTGCATTTCCATTTCCATTTTATAATTACCTTGTTACTTTCTACAGAAAACCTGCCAGTATTTTGACTGGGATTATATTGGATCTATAGATCAATTTAGGAAATACTGATGTCTTACCGAGTCTTTCAATGCACAAAAAAGAAGTATTTCTCCATATATTTTGGTCTCTAATTCATCTCTGCAATGTTTTGTGATTTTCAGTGTGGAGGATATACATACATATTAAATCTCTAATGAGTCAAAATCAGCTTGATAACAACAGGTTTGGTTTGGTTGGTTTTTAAGTATTTCATGGTTTTTGATGCTTGATGCTATTGTAAATGATATGTTTTAAAATCTATTGTCCAATTTTTTATTGCTAGTATATAAATTACAATTGATTTCTCAATGTGGACTTTGTATGTTATGATGTTAAATTCACTAATTAGTTCTAATAGATTTTGTTATCAATTTATTTGCATTTTTCATACATGTTTACGTCAATAGTGAAAAAAGCCTTTTTAATTTTTTACTTCAAATCTATATGCCCACTCTTTTTTTAATATAATTAAATATTTTAATGCATTAACAAAATGCTAGTGTTTATCTCATATCTAACAGAAAAATACTCTTTCGCCTCTGATGATGACATTGTCCTAATATTTAAGTCCAGAACAGACTCTAGAAATCTATCCTAATAATCAGAGATGTTAACAACTATCAGGCAGTGAAAAAAATCACCCTAGTACACTTTTTACTTTAAAAGGAATAAACTATTAATACATGTAACAACATGGGTGAATTACAAATGCATTATTTTTAGTGACAGAAGGTAGATCCAAAAGGTTATATTCTGTGTGATTTCATTTATGTGACATTTTAGAAAAGACAAAGCCATAAAAATCTAAGTCGGATCAGTGACTGCCAGTGGTTTGGAATGGGGGAGGATTCAACTACGAAGAAACTGTATCAGGGAATGTTTTGGAATGATTGCACTGTCTTGTATCCTGATTGGGTGGCAGTTACATGACTCAATGCATATGCCAAAACTCAAAACTGTACATAGAAAACAAATTGTACTGCATGTAAATAATAATAAAAAAAACTGTAGCCAATTAACCCAATTAGTCACTACTATTTGAATATACACTAGTATTACTAACATTATACTAACAAAACAAGACGAAAATGATTGTTTTGGGCATGCCTTTTAGTTTTCAGATTTTCAATGCTCAATAACTCCACGGGGCCAGAGATCAATTTTATTTATCTGGTAGTGAATTTGTAACTCATACCCCTATGTCCAGCCCTGGATTCACACTAGGAAGGCCTGCTTGAAAACAAATGTGTTATAGGTTCTTTTGTGGTAGAGGTAGTCTGCTTTCTAAACCTTCAAGATCATTTCTGTTTTCTACTTTTTATGATGAAGAATTCTGAAATATTAACTAAATAATTATTAAAGCAACTTTGTAGACTTTAATCTGATTCCAAAGGAAAATGGTAGTCTCGTTTGTAGGTATTTTTGCAACACACTCTGTTTTTTGGTATACGCCCCTTCATATGGCTTCATATGGCAAGTATTCAGTTCAGGCTCTTTGACATTTCATATCTCAAGATCTACTGTTCTACTTATACACGTAAATGTAAAACACAGAGATGTCCATTCAATGAACAACCAATTTCTGTATGTTCGGCATTCAAGAGTGACTTCAGTCTCAACTTGCTAGTTTATTCAGTTTATCCATTAATGAAATAAAGAATACGCTTACTATTGATTGTTTGAGATTTACTCAGCTTCAGCCTTACCACAAAAACAATCATGAGAATGCTATCTACTGACATTGTTTCTGACTTCTATAAGAATACTTTTTCAGCTCTGACCTTTAAACGATATGGCTTTTTGTTTGTTGTATTAAAAGTTAAAATAAGAAATAGCCATATAAATGTTTCTGCAGCTATTTGGAATGTTTCAATTATATATTGTATGGTTATTTGGAAAATATAACTCTGGATATTTAATTTTTGTCAGAATCTGAGTGTTCTTAAGGTTGACGCTATTGGAAAACTATGGAATAAGTACCAGATGTGTGTAACAGAGTTCCAACAGCATAATGTTCTTCCGCTAGTACCAACATGTGTCACTCTTTGTTCATTAAGATCTTTGCCAAAGTATCACGTTCTCTGAGAGGCCTTCCTTAGGCACTGTATCTAAAATTGGTCCTGTTTCCCCACAGGTATACTTCCTATCTTGTAGCCCTATGCTTTCCTCTTATCAATTACTGTTATCTAACATACTACATAATTAATTTATTCTTTTTATTGTCAGACAACTACATGAAAATTCTTGAAAGTAGGAATTTTCTGTATATTTTGTTCACTACTAGATTCCCGGAAACCCTGGTGGTGTAGTGGTTAAGTGCTACGGCTGCTAACCAAGAGATCAGTGGTTCGAATCCATGAGACATTCCTTGGGAACCCTATGGGGCAGTTCTACTCTGTCCTATAGGGTCACTATGAGTGGAATAGAAAAGACTCGATGGCAATGGGTTTGGTTTTTGGTTTGTTTTTATTGGATTCCCAACTTGGAGAATTGTCCCTCATACATAATAGGTACTCGATTAAAACTAATTTATAAATCAGTCATTATGGTCACTTGCCCACCCAATTCTTAATGCTGAGAGTAAATCACCTAATTAGATACTATGTCACCAACCATGAATCAACTATTGTATACTGGGCTTGGATTCCTGAATGCTACTCCCACTTACTTCCAAGGCCTCTAGCCCCCACTTAGATTTATTGGACAGGTTTTAAAACAGGTCCTAATTTTCCACCCCACCCCACCCCTCACTCTAAATTAAAGCTCATATATCCTTGGTTCTACACATAGGAAGTATGAGAAAGAAAAAGGTTAAAAATTGTTCAGCAAATTCAACACTGTTGATATGCAATTTACACATAATTCCAGAGTAAGGCTTGCCTTTGATAAATCAGTGAGATAATATAATTAAAGTCTCCATTTCAGTGTTTGAGATCTGTGGACTTTCAACAAACATATAGGGTGATAGGGTCCATGTATTTAGGCAGGGCCAGACAGTCGAGAAAAGAAATTCTCCTTTATTTCTTAAGTGTATATTTTAAATGGGGGGGGGGGGGGGCGGTTCTCCGGGTCTAAGTGATGTAACAGAAGCACAAAAAATAAAGAGAATGAAAGAAATGGGAGTACAACCTCCTAAAATTTCTCTGGCACACCAGAGGACCAGTGTCAAAAGTCTCATGCACTCGATACACTGAGAAAAAAATCTGTTCTCTTCAACCAGAAATTGGCAAGTAGTATAATTATATATGATACAGTAAAAGTTCTAGGATTATACTAAATATTTCTTTAAAGTAAAAATAATGGCTTCATAAAAAGAAAAAATAAAGTTAACCTTATCTATCTACAAGACTACTTTCTTAAAAACTTCTGGATAAACTTCCTGTTTTCAAGGGGAAAGCAGATTACATTTGCATAACAAAATAAAGGCACTACTTAAGAAAATATCCTATGGCATACTAGAATAGCTTTGTTTTCCACTATTTACATAAATGTAAACAAATATTCATAATTACATGTAGAGTTTGGGGTTTTTATTTTCTTTGTTTTTGCAAAAAGTATATCTATATCTATCTATATGATATAGTATATATAGATAGATACATATACTGAGAATTAACTAATTAACTCTCCAGATGGTGGGTTTGGTAGCAATATGTTAAATCAATGTGAACACAAGACCATTTAGATCTACACCATACCTTGTTTATCAGCAAATACAATATCTACCTGTCAAGTTTGAGCATTGTAATTACGGAAGTGTAAATTCTCTATTACTTCAGGATCACTGATAGAAAGCAATTGCATTGTATTTCAACAAAGATTTATTCAGCATTTCCCTAGAACACTCTCTTTACTACCAAAAAGCAAAGAATGAGTCATTAAAAGAGACTTCTGAATTGAAAAAAAACAAAAACACACACACACAACTAAATAAAAATCAACTTTAATATACTAAAAATGACATTAAATAAATTCATCTCATTCTATAAAATGTTATAAAAGAAAGTTCTTTCTAACTTCAAAGATGTTTCATCCTTCCACCATTCATTAATGGTTTACCCTGGTAGAGTAACTGATTTAGAATCTATTTGAAAGTTTTCCTCTATGAATCCTTCCATGATTTCCAAGGAAACTTCAATTCCTCCACTTCTGTGTTTACTGTTACTCTGCTTCCATTGGCTGTATTTATTTCCTACAGAGCTGTTTCAGCCACAGGATTGTGTGTGAGGGCAAGGACAGTGGCTTCTTTCTCTTGCAGTCTCAGGGCCTAGCTTAGTATTTGGCCCATGACAGGTTTTTAATTTTTGGAAAATAAATAAATAAATGATCTAGTCTTATATAGTCAAATGCTATACCCTTAATCTGTGATTCATTCACTCATTATAACACTAAAATGTGAATAGAATTATAAACTATGGTAAAAATCAGTGGGCTGAAGTGAAAGGGAATCAATGAAAGGGACCTATTAAGTTGGGGTGAAAAAGAACCACCTTTGTGAAAAGGTAAAATAAATAGACATTAAGAAGACAACTGAAAGGTGAAGAGAAGCCATCTGCGAAAGAGTTGAGAGGAAGAGCAATAAAGGATATAGCAAGTGCAAAGACCTGGAAGCAAAGGAACTTGGCATATTTGAGGATCTGAAACGAGGCCAGTGCAACTAGTGAAGAGGAAGGAAAGGGAAAGGAATAAAGTACTGAGACAGAGAAGGTTACCAGGACCAGCTCCTGGAAGATCTTATAGACCAAACTAAACCCAATGCCATCGAGTCAATTCCAACTCTTACAGACAATGGTAAGAAATTGGAGTTTCTTAGAAACACTACAGAAGTTCATCAAATAGCATGAAGTAGTAAAATGTCATGAGAAGATACATGTTTTGAGAGTATTATTCTAGTATTCTGAATATATTAGAGCTGAGTGGAAGTGCTGAACTCAGTGAAAAGGCTTTTTGTGACAGTCATCCATTTATGACTAGGAGGTTTCAAAAGGAGTTTCAAGATATATTTTTGAGGTAGAAATGACAGGATCGGCTGTTGTGAAAGAAAAAAAAAAGAACTCTAGATCTCTCACATGCTGCCCACCAGCAATAGAGGCATGAAAGGAACTTTTGGAAAGCAAAGGGGAAAAAAGCCCATCAGGAGGTCTAAAAACATAATTCCAATCAATTGTACTGGGTTAAAGTCTGCCCCCTAAATATTCATGTCTACCTGGAACTTCAGAATATGACCTTATTTAAAATAGGGTCTTTGCAGATACAATCAGTTAAAATGAGGTCATACTGGATTAGTTGTTGCTAGGTGCCCTCATATCCATTTTTAACTCATAGTAACCCCATTAGAGTAGGCCCTAAGTCCAATGGCTGGTGTCCTAATAAAAAGGATATGTAAAGACAGACAGAGAGACACAGGAAAGAAGACTACGCGACTCCTTGGGCAGAGATCAGAGTGGTGCAGCTACAAGCCAAGGAACGCCAAGGATTGCCAGGAACCAGCAGAACCTAGGAAGAGGCAAGGCGAGATTCTTCCCTAGGACCTTCAGAGGGAACATGGTCTAACTGACACCTTGATTTTAGACTTCTGGCCTCTAGAACTCAGAGAGAATAAATTCCAATTATTTAAAACCACACAGTTTGTAGTACTTTGCTATGGCAGCAATAGAAAACTAATAAAACCCATATTTTATTTGTACTTAGTACTATTATTTTCATAGAAAAGACAGCCTATATGAGTTTACTGCATCATACCTTAACTGTCTGTCTTAATAAACTAGCAATCCATGTAAATATAAGGTTAGAGTCTCTTCATTTTCATTATTTTTAGGATATACAAGATGCTCTGTCGGTCTATGCAATATTTATAGAGACTAACATTAACTCTGTGTGGGTTTTATGTAAGGGAAGCAATCAATAAACTTTATGTGCTGACCTACCATTCCCTTTTCTTTTTTCTAGAAAATAAATAATGAAGATTTACAGTTATTCTATTGTGGCATCAGATAGGCTTAGATAAACAGAAAATGAAAAGCTCTTATTCTTTGTAAAAGAAAGCCCTAGGTAAAAGCCCTAGGTAGACTTGGCTAAATGTAATAAATGATGTTAGCTAAAAATGAATTATAGAGTCAGGCAAATTTTTATGTTTTCAAAGACATGAGAAAGATAAGAAACTTTTTTTTTTTTTATTATATGAGCTGAAATAACAAGACAGATAAAATAATCTTATTAAAAATTATCTTGTTTAAACATATTACTGGAACAATGCTTATGGCAGTTTTGCTAGTTTATTCCAATATTCATTTTTAAGATGCTGCTATGGGTAAAATTCACAATGCACCTGTCAGTTTGTCATACTGTGGTGGATTGTGTGTTGCTGTGCTGTGATACTGGAAGCTTTGGCACTTGTATTTCAAATACCACAAGGGTCACCATTGTGGATAGGGTTAAGCAGATTTTCCAGGCTAAGACAGACTAGGAAAAAGGGCCTGGCAGTCTATCTCTGAAAAACTGGCCTGTGAAAACCTTATGAATAGCAGCAGAACATTGTCTGACACAGTGCCAGAAGATGAGCCCCTCAGGTTGGAAGGCAGTCAAAATACGACTGGGAAAGAACTGCCTCCTCAAGGTAGAGCTGACCTTAATGATGTGGATAGAGTCAAACTTCTGGGATGACTCAAAGTGGGACTCAAACATACATTAATAATCAGAATGTATGAAGTATGAATCTAGAAGATTGGAAGTCATCAAAAATGAAATGGAATGCAAAAACATTGATATCCTTGGCATTAGTGAGCTGAAGAGGACTGGTATTGGCCATTTTGAATCAGACAATCATATGGTCTACTATGCTGGGGATGACAAATTGAAGAGGAATGGCATCGAGATCATCATCAAAAAGAATATTTCAAGATCTATCCTGAAATACTATGCTGTCAGTGATGGGATAATATTTATACACCTACAATGAAGAGCAGTTAATGTGAGTAACATTCAAATTTATGCACCAACCACCAATGCCGAAGATAAGAAAATTGAAGATTTTTACCAACCTCTGCAGTCTGAAATTGATCAAACATACAATTAAGATGTATTGATAATTACTGGTGATTGAAATACAAAAGTTGGAAAAAAAGGAGAGGTAGTTATAAAATATGGCCTTGGGGATAGAAACAATCCTGGAGATCCCATGATAGAATTTTACAAGACCAATGACTTCTTCATTGCAAATACCTTTTTTTCAACAACATAATTGGCAATTATACACGTGGAGGAAACCCTGGTGGTGTAGTGGTTAAGAGCTACGGCTGCTAACCAAAAAGTCATCAGGCAGTTTGAATCTACCAGGCGCTACTTGGAAACTCTATGGCACAGTGCTACTCTGACCTATAGGGTTGCTATAAGTTGGAATTGACCTGATGACAACCGGTTTGGTTTTTTGTTTATACATGTGGATCTCACCAGATGGGAAACACAGGAATTAAATCTACCACATCTGTGGGAAGAGATGATGGATAAGCTCAATATCATCAGAACAAGGCCAGGGGCCAACTGTGGAACACACCATCAACTGCTCCTATGCAAGTTCAAGTTGAAGCTGAAGAAAATTAAAACAAGTCTGTGATAGCCAAAATATGAACTGGAGTATATCCAACCTGACTGAATTTGGAGACCATCTCAAGAATAGATTTGACGCATCGGACACTAATGACCAAAAACCGGAGGAGTTGTGAGATAACTTCAAGGACATCATACATGATGAAAGTAAAAGGTCATTAAAAAGACAGAAAAGAAAGAAAAGACCAAAATGGATGTCAGAAGAGACTCTGAGACTTGCTCTTGAATGTCAAGTAGCTAAAGCAAAAGGAAGAAATGATAAGATAAAAGAGCTGAACAGAAGATTTCAAAGAGCAGCTGGAGAAGAAAAAGCAAAATATTATGATGAAACTTACAAAGACCTGGAGTTAGAAAACCAAAAGGGAAGAACAAGCTCTGCATTTCTCAAGCTGAAAGAACTGAAGCCTTAAGTTTGAATTTTGAAGGATTCTATGGGCAAAACATTGAATGATGCAGGAAGCATCAAAAGAAAATAAAAGGAATACACAGAGTCAATGTACCTAAAACAACTGGTCAACGTTTAACCTTTTTTAGAGGTAGCGTATGATCAGGAACTGATGGCCCTGAAGGGAGAAGTCCAAGCTGCACTGAAAGCATTGGCAAAAAACAAGGCTCCATGAATAGAGATGTTTCAACAAAGGGACACAATGCTGGAGGTGCTCACTTATCTAGGCCAAGAAATTTGGAAGAACTGACTGGAAGAGAACAATATTTGTGCCCATTCCAAAGAAATGTGATTCAACAGAATGCAGAAATTACTGAACAACATCCTTAATGTCACATGCAAGTAAAATTTTCCTGGAGATAATTCAAAGGTGGTTGCAGAAGCACACTGACAGAAAACTGCCAGAAGTTCAAGCCGGATTCAGAAGAGGATGTGGAACACGGAATATCATTGCTGATGTCAGCTGGATCTTGGCTGAAGGCCGGGAATACCAGAAAGATGTTTACCTTTGTTTTATTGACTCTGCAAAGGCATTTGACTATGTGGTCATAACAAATTATGGATAACATTGTGAAGAATGGGAATTCCAGAACACTTAATTGTGCTCATATGGAACTTGTAAATAGACCAAGAGGCCATGACTCAAACACAGCAAGCGGATACTTCATGGTTTAAAATCAGGAATGGTGTGCGTCAGGGTTGAATCATTTCATTATACTTTATTTGATCTGAATGCTAAGCAAATAATGCAAGAAGCTGGACTATATGAAGAATGTGGCATCAGGATTGGTGGAAGGCTCACTAACAACTTGCAATATCCAGATGACACGAACTTGCTTACTGAAAGCAAAGAGGGCTTGAAGCACTTCCTGATGAAGATCAAAGACCACAGCCTTCAGTATGGATTATACCTCAACATAAAGAAAACAAAAATCCTCACAACTAGACCAATGAGCAACATCATGATAAACGGAAAAAAGACTGAAGTTGTCAAGGATTTCATTTTACGTGGATCCACAATCAAAGCCCCTGGAAGCAGTTGTCAGGAAATCAATGAACGCATTGCATTAAGCAAATCTGCTGCAGAGGATCTCTTTAAAGTGTTCAAAAGCAAAGATGTCACTTTGAGGACTAAGGTGTGACTGACCCAAACCATAGTATTTTCAATTGCCCCATATGCATGCGAAAGCACGACAATGGATACGGAAGACAGGAAGAAGAAGTGAGGCATTTGAATCATAGTGTTGTCAAAGAATACTGAATATACCATGGGCTGCCAGAAGAACAAGCCAGTCTGTCTTGGAAGAAGTACAGCCAGAATGCTCCTTAGAAATGAGGAAGGCGAGACTTCATCTCACATACTTTGGACATGTTATCAGGAGGAATCAGTCCCTGGAGAAAGACATCATGCTTGGTAAAGTAGAGAGTCAGAGAAAAAGAGGAAGACTCTCAACGAGATGGATTGACACAGTGACTGCAACAATGGGCTCAAGCATAACAATGATTGTGACGATGGCACAGAACTGGGCCTCGTTTTGTCGTACACAGGGTAGCTATGAGTCGGAACTGACTCGACGGCACCTAACAACAACAACAATGGGTAAAATATGTATGAGTTATTTAAAAATCTTCTATGAGTGGTAAGTGAGAATGGAACATATGATACATGTGAAAATTCATTCAAGTATTCCTGAAGAATGCTTGGTATCTATATAGATATAAAAACTAATACAAGGTCATTGCTTAATCTGCGAAGTTCAGAAGTAGGTAAGAGAGACAAAATTTAAATAATCTGTTATCACACCCAGAAGTAGGCACCATTAGCACATTGCTGAATTTTCTGGATGTATTGCACATATACACACTTATTTACCTCATTAAGATCTTACTGACAATTTTTGTACCTTATCTCATTTACTTTATGTTATAATGGTTTTTAATGTCCTTAAAACTTTTCTCAATCATTATTTGTCATGACTACATATCCTATTGTATTCTATATTTAACCATTTCTGTTTTGAGACATATGTGTTCTCATTCTTCTGACTACTATAAATAATACTTTAATGAATATTTTTGCATATAAATATTTGTGTTGGATGTATGATTATTTTCTTAGGATAAATTCCTAGAAAGAAAATTAGCTACTCACAGTATATAAACATTTGGAACAACTGAAAAACATGTCCATTTTTACTCCTCTCAGTTATATCAGGGTGCCAGTCTCACAAAACCCTGAGTATTTGCAGGAAAAGTGGTTTCCTTTAGTAATCCAAAAAGGTTGACACATGAACACAGTTGCTCATTGTAGTTGTAAGTTGCATCTATCAAATTATAAGTGAGGGTGAGTTTTTATAGGTTTATTAGTTATTTTCATTTTCATAAATTTTCTATGTCCTTTGAGGATTTTTCCAAATGGAGTTAAAATAGTCTATTTGTATTAGCTTTCATATATTAAAAAAAAAAAATGTTTCACAAAATTTCCCAGTCTATCGCTTGGTTTTTACTTTTCTTAGTTTTAGTCATATACTTCTGAAAGTGTGTATGTGTGTTTATGTGTGTGTGCATGAGCATTTTTTTTTTTTTTAACAAACAAGTAGTCAATTTCTTCTGAATCATTTATTGATAACTGTTCCTCTCTGGGAAACCCTGGTGGAGCAGTGGTTAAGTGCTACGGCTGCTAACCAAAAGGACGGTAGTTAGAATCCACCAGGCACTCAACGGAAACTCTATGGGGCTGTGTTACACTATCCTATAGGGGTCGCTATGAGTCAGACTTGGCAATGGGGTTCTTTTTTTTTTTTTTTTTTTTGGTTTTTTATTCCTCTCTGAGTTGTTATTATGATTTTCTTATCAAGTCTTAAGTGATAATATATATATTAGGGTCTTTTTAGTGATTATCAAAAGTGTTTCACTGATCTATCTGCTCAGTTTTATAGCAATATCATGCTGTTCTAACTATTGTAAAGATATGAAAAAGACTTGTTAAGAGGTAGACCACATCTTAAAAATATATACTAAGAATTCAAGCCTTTTAAAAACTTAACAAAGAATAGATATTTAGCTTTTATTCTAAAAAATGATTACTATGCATATTTTATTCATTATTGCATCAAACATTTATTGAGTGCCATCATTATGGCAGACACTGAGAATACTGAAATAAATAAGATATTGTACAGACAATTTTTAGCTTATTTTAGAAAATGGTTAATTCTCACTTTTGAGGGTTCAGACTATCTTTTCTGTATCTGATCATTTAGTTACAGGCATTTTACTTAATAAGTAGCAATCACAGTTAGTAATTCTCTGCTAAATTGTCTCCCCTCTCAAAAACCTTTATCGCTTGAAATACTTTTGGCATTAGCTATCTCTTTCAGAAGAATGGAATTACCCAAATTACTATAATTTCAGAAGTGAGTGAAAAGGGAAACGTTATGTAGAAATAAAAGAGCTTTTAGATAAAGCTCAACAACTTAGCTACAGAGCTAACTGTGAATAAGGCTGAAAGCAGAAATCTGTTGTTTATCTTACTTGAAACAGCATACGTTAAAGTACCAAGAATACAATAAAGTGTTTTTACTTTTAAGAGGGAAATATTATTAACAATGAAGAAATATTTTTGCTTGGAGATATATAAAATGTGTTATGATAAAAAACATTCCAGATTCTTCTATTTTAAAACATTTAGAACAATGCCTTTGTAAAGAACATTCCCTAAAAAAGACACTCCAGTGAGTGAATATCTCTAGCAGGGGGTGAAAGATAGTTCAGAATTAGAGAGACATTTGCCAGGAAATTCACATCCCAGCACTGAGGAACAACAGATGGCAGCAGTAACAATGAACACTTGCAGCAGATCCTGTCTGGCACACTTTCAAAATGGCCATTTAGATATACTAGCACAAACAGCCAGCTGCTGTCTCCTTATATTGTATGTATGAATATAAAAGGGAAGAAAAAAATGCAAGAATGACACATGAAGTCTTAACAGAGGAACAGGATGGAACGTGAAAAGCAGGAGTAGCTGAAGACATGACCCTGGCCAGGTGTAGTTTCCAGAGATCCCTCAAGCAGTCTCCTCTTGCTGATGCTTTGCCCAATCTATCTTTATGTTTACAACATTGGCAGCTGCTCACAGTGCACTGCTTCATTTCCTACCCCCTGATGTCTGTGTTCCTAAGCTCTGTTTAGTAACTTCCATTTGATTTCTGCTTCCCACTAGATGAGTATTTTAGTCCACAGATTTTTGTTGCTGGCCTTGGACCAGAATCCCTCACCCAGGTTTACCTACTTCCATTCCCCCCCCCCCCCCACTGGATGAGTATTTTAGTCCACAGATTTTTTGTTGCTGACCTTGGACCAGAATCCCTCACCCAGGTTTACCTTGTGTCCCACCCAGCAAGAAGCAAGGATTCACAAAAGGTGAGGCTTAAAGATAAGGCAGTGGTTGGTAGATAGGCCATCTCTCACTTCACACAGGCAAACTGGAGTTGGGGCACACCCATAACTAAGGGTCAGGGCAGAGCAGGAGAGAGCAAGAGAGAGGTCACTGAGTTCTGGCGCAGACAGGAATTAGAGGGTTTACAGTAGCTGAAAGGCTCATAACATAAACAAGAGAAGAATGTAAGACTCAGTAACAAAGAAAGACTGATAAATGGAGAGCCCTTTCTCTCAAACAAGGAGCTTTTTATATTATAGCAGAAATCAATACCCCAAGATTTGGTGAGGGCAAATGGAAGGGCCTGCCAGAGAGAATGATACAAACTTGGAGAAAAGCAGCCCCTGTCCAGGAAGTTTGTGACACAAGCTATGGCATCATCCCCTGCTCCTCCAAGACAGGAGAACTAGGTTTTATTCTATAGGCCCTGGGGGAGGTCAGACAATTGGTTGGGGCATATTCTGTGAGGTGCTGATTCATGGCATTGTTCTTGAAGATTGAGTCCTTTTTCCTTATCAAATAGTGAATCTACTATCACCATTTCCTAGCTTTGGGGATAAGATATATTGGATACTGTTCTTGGGTCACTGAGAATTGAAATTTTAGGATCAGAAAATGCATTTTATTGGTAGGATTTATACCAAACCTACTTCAGCTCCTGTATTACATAGAGGTTACTTCTAGGGCTTCGAAGCAAGCACTTTTGTCAGTTCCACGGGTGCATGGCTTGGCAAGCAAAGTAAGGTCTGGATTTCAGACAATCAATTACTCAGCTATGCATATTTGGGTTGTATATCACCAACTTGTGCCCTACTAACTTAATAAGGAAGCACCTACAGGGACAAAAACCTAGATTTTCCCATGCTGCATAACCTCAAATTATATTCAGTTGGTGACCACTTGCATCTCTTCATCCCCATTGCCACTGCATAATTAATGACCTTACCATTTTCCAACAGACTATTGCTATAATATCCTAATTGGTATCTCTGACTCTGGTCTGGGTTTCCAATGTATCCTCCAAAGAGCCAGAATAAATTGCCAATACCCTAAAAAAAATGGTAAAAAGAATATTTAAAGTCTGATGTCTGCCTACCCATTGCTTTCCTACATATAGTCTTGTTGAGCTACTTTGCACATTTTCAAGTCTTCTCTCAGTGTCATGAATTCATACATCCCTTAGTGCATTTTCCATATGAACACTCTTCCAAGACCAAAATGGATGTTTGAAGAGACTCTGAAACTTGCTTTTGAATGTAAAGTAACTAAAGAGAATGGAAGAAATGACGAAGTAAAAGAGCTGAACAGAAGACTTCAAAAGGTGGCTCGTGAAGACAAAGTATTATAACAAAATGTGCAAAGACCTGGAGTTAGAAAATCAAAAGGTAAGCTGAAAGAACTGAAGAAAAAATTCAAGCCTCAAGTTGAAATTTTGAAGGATTCTACAGGGAAAACGTAAAATAACTCAGGAAGTGTCAAAAGAAGATGGAAAGAAAACACAGAGTCACTGTACCAAAAAGAATTAATCAATGTTCAAACATTTCAGGAGGTAGCATATGATCAAGAACCAATGGTACTGAAGGAAGAAGTCCAAGCTGCACTGAAGGCACTGGTGAAAAACAAGGCTCCAGGAATTGACAGATGTGTCAACAAATAGATGCAATTCTGGAAGTGTGCCCTTGTCTATGCCATGAAACTTGGAAGACAGTTCCCTCGCCAAGCAACTCACAGAGATCCATATTCGTGACCATTCCAAAGAAAGGTGATCCAAGAGAATGCAGAAATTATCGAACAACATCACTAATATAACATGCAAGTAAAATTTTACTGAAGATAATTCAAAAATGGTTGCAGCAGTACATCAACAGAGAATGGCCAGAAATTCAAGCTAGATTCAGAAGAGGACACAGAACAAGGGAAATCATTGTTGATGTCAGGGGGATCTTGGCTGAAAGCAGAGAATACCAGAAAGATGTTTACCTGTCAGAGGCATTCAGCCAAGTGAACTGTCAGAAATTATGGATAACATTGCACAGAATGGGAATTTCAGAACACTTAATTGAGCTCATATGGAACCTGTACTAGACAAAGAGGCAGTTGTTTGAACTGAACAAGGGGATACTGTGGTTTAAAATCAATAAAGGTGTGCATCAGGGTTGTTTCCTTTTACCATACTTATGTAATCCATATGCTGAACAAATAATCACAGAAGCTGGACTACATGAAGAAGAACAGGGCATCAGGATTGGGAGAAGACTCATTGATAACCTGTGACACGCAGATGACACAACCTTGTTTGCTAAAAGTGAAGAGGACTTGAAGCACTTACTGATGAAGTTTAAAGGCTACATACAGCCTTCAGTATGGATTACACCTCAACATAAAGAAAACAAAAATCCTCACAACTGGACTAATAAGTAACATCATGTAAATGGAGAAAAGAGTGAAGTTGTCAAGGATTTCATTTTACTTGGATCCACAAAGAATGCCCATGGAAGCAGCAGTCAAGAAATCAAATGTTGTATTTCATTGGGCAAATCTGCTCCAAAAGACCTCTTTAAAGTGTTGTAAAGCAAAGATGTCACTTTGAGGACTAAGGTGTGCCTGACTCAAGTGATGGTATTTTCATTCACCTCATATGCATGTAAAAGTTGTACAATGCATAAGGAGGACTGAAGAAGAACTGACACATTTGAGTTATGGTGTTGCTGAAGAATACTGAATATACCATGGACTGCCATAAGAATGAACAAATATTTCTTGGAAGAAGTACAGCCAGAATGCTCCTTAGAAGTGAGGATGGTGAGATTTCATCTGATGTACTTTGTCCATGATATCAGGAGGAACCAGTCCCTGCAGAAGGACATCATACTTGATAAAGTAAAGGTTCAGCAAAAAAGAGGAAGATGCTGGACAAAGATGGATCGACACAGTGGCTGCAACAATGGGCTCAAACATAGTAACGACTGTGAGGATGGTGCAGGACTGGACAGTGTTTTGTTCTGTTGTTCACAGGATTGCGTTGAGTCAGAATTGACTCAACAGCACCTAAGAACAATGACAACAAAAATAACATTCTTCATAGACTAACTCTTTTTTTTTTTATATAACTTTTATTAAGCTTCAAGTGAACGTTTACAAATCCAATCAGTCTGTCACATATAAGTTTACATACATCTCACTCCCTACTCCCACTTGTTCTCCCCCTCTTGAGTCAGCCCTTTCAGTCTCTCCTTTCGTGACAATTTTGCCAGCTTCCCTCTCTCTCTATCCTCCCATCCCTCCTCCAGACAAGAGTTGCCAACACAATCTCAAGTGTCCACCTGATATAATTAGCTCACTCTTCATCAGCGTCTCTCTTCCACCCGCTGACCAGTCCCTTTCATGTCTGATGAGTTGTCTTCGGGGATGGTTCCTGTCCTGTGCCAACAGAAGGTCTGGGGAGCATGGCCGCCGGGATTCCTCTAGTCTCAGTCAGACCATTAAGTTTGGTCTTTTTATGAGAATTTGGGGTCTGCATCCCACTGATCTCCTGCTCCCTCAGGGGTCCTCTGCTGTGCTCCCTGTCAGGGCAGTCATCGATTGTGGCCGGGCACCAACTAGTTCTTCTGGTCTCAGGATGATGTAGGTCTCTGGTTCATGTGGCCCTTTCTGTCTCTTGGGCTCTTAGTTGTCGTGTGGCCTTGGTGTTCTTCATTTTCCTTTGCTCCAGGTGGGTTGAGACCAATTGATGCATCTTAGATGGCCGCTTGTTAGCATTTAAGACCCCAGACGCCACATTTCAAAGTGGGATGCAGAATGATTTCATAATAGAATTATTTTCCAATTGACTTAGAAGTCCCCGCAAACCATGTTGCCCAGACCCCCGCGCTTGCTCCGCTGACCTTTGAAGCATTCATTTTATCCCGGAAACTTCTTTGCTTTTGGTCCAGTCCAATTGAGCTGACCTTCCATGTATTGAGTGTTGTCTTTCCCTTCACCTAAAGCAGTTCTTATCTACTGAGTAATCAATAAAAAACCCTCTCCCACCCTCCCTCCCTCCCCCCCTCGTAACCACAAAAGTATGTGTTCTTCTCAGGTTTACTATTTCTCAAGATTTTATAATAGTGGTCTTATACAATATTTGTCCTTTTGCCTCTGACTAATTTCGCTCAGCATAATGCCTTCCAGGTTCCTCCATGTTATGAAATGTTTCAGAGATTCGTCACTGTTCTTTATCGATGCGTAGTATTCCATTGTGTGAATATACCACAATTTATTTAACCATTCATCCGTTGATGGACACCTTGGTTGCTTCCAACTTTTTGCTATTGTAAACAGAGCTGCAATAAACATGGGTGTGCATATATCTGTTTGTATGAAGGCTCTTGTATCTCTAGGGTATATTCCCAGGAGTGGGATTTCTGGGTTGTATGGTAGTTCTATTTCTAACTGTTTAAGATAACGCCAGATAGATTTCCAAAGTGGTTGTACCATTTTACATTCCCACCAGCAGTGTATAAGAGTTCCAATCTCTTCGCAGCCTCTACAACATTTATTATTTTGTGTTTTTTGGATTAATGCCAGCCTTGCTGGTGTGAGATGGAATCTCATCGTAGTTTTAATTTGCATTTCTCTAATGGCTAATGATCGAGAGCATTTTCTCATGTATCTGTTGGCTGCCTGAATATCTTCGTTAGTGAAATGTGTGTTCATATCCTTTGCCCACTTCTTGATTGGGTTGTTTGTCTTTTTGTGGTTGAGTTTTGACAGAATCATGTAGATTTTAGAGATCAGGCGCTGGTCTGAGATGTCATAGCTGAAAACTCTTTCCCAATCTGTAGGTGGTCTTTTTACTCTTTGGAGAAGTCTTTAGATGAGCATAGGTGTTTGATTTTTAGGAGCTCCCAGTTATCGGGTTTCTCTTCATCATTTTTGGTAATGTTTTGTATTCTGTTTATACCTTGTATTAGGGCTCCTAGGGTTGTCCCAATTTTTTCTTCCATGATCTTTATCGTTTTAGTCTTTATGTTTAGGTCTTTGATCCACTTGGAGTTAGTTTTTGTGCATGGAGTGAGGTATGGGTCCTGTTTCATTTTTTTGCAAATGGATATCCAGTTATGCCAGCACCATTTGTTAAAAAGGCTATCTTTTCCCCAATTAATTGACACTGGTCCTTTGTCAAATATCAGCTGCTCATACGTGGATGGATCTATGCCTGGGTTCTCAATTCTGTTCCATTGGTCTATGTGCCTGTTGTTGTACCAGTACCAGGGTGTTTTGACTACTGTGCCTGTATAATAGGTTCTGAAGTCAGGTAGAGTGAGGCCTCCCACTTTCTTCTTCTTTTTCAGTAGTGCTTTGCTTATCCAGGGCTTCTTTCCCTTCCATATGAAATTGGTGATTTGTTTCTCTATCCCCTTAAAATATGACATTGGAATTTGGATCGGAAGTGCGTTAAATGTATAGATGGCTTTTGGTAGAATAGACATTTTTACTATGTTAAGTCTTCCTATCCATGAGCAGGGTATGTTTTTCCACTTAAGTATGTCCTTTTGAATTTCTTGTAGTAGAGCTTTGTAGTTTTCTTTGTATAGGTCTTTTACATCCTTGGTAAGATTTATTCCTAAGTATCTTATCTTCTTGGGGGCTACTGTGAATGGTATTGATTTGGTTATATCCTCTTCGGTGTTCTTTTTGTTAATGTAGAGGAATCCAAGTGATTTTTGTATGTTTATTTTATAACCTGAGACTCTGCCAAACTCTTCTATTAGTTTCAGTAGTTTTCTGCAGGATTCCTTAGGGTTTTCTGCGTATATAATCATGTCATCTGCAAATAGTGATAACTTTACTTCTTCCTTGCCAATCCGGATACCTTTTATTTCTTTGTCTAGCCTAATTGCCCTGGCTAAGACTTCCAACACGATGTTGAATAAGAGCGGTGATAAAGGGCATCCTTGTCTGGTTCCCGTTCTCAAGGGAAATGCTTTCAGGTTCTCTCCATTTAGAGTGATATTGGCTGTTGGCTTTGCGTAGATGCCCTTTATTATGTTGAGGAATTTTCCTTCAATTCCTATTTTGGTAAGAGTTTTTATCATGAATGGGTGTTGGACTTTGTCAAATGCCTTTTCTGCATCAATTGATAAGATCATGTGGTTTTTGTCTTTTGTTTTATTTATGTGATGGATTACATTAATGGTTTTTCTGATATTAAACCAGCCTTGCATACCTGGTATAAATCCCACTTGATCAGGGTGAATTATTTTTTTGATGTGTTGTTGGATTCTATTGGCTAGAATTTTGTTGAGGATTTTTGCATCAATGTTCATGAGGGATATAGGTCTGTAATTTTCTTTTTTTGTAATGTCTTTACCTGGTTTTGGTATCAGGGAGATGGTAGCTTCATAGAATGAGTTGGGTAGTATTCCGTCATTTTTCTATGCTTTGGAATACCTTCAGAAGTAGTGGTGTTAACTCTTCTCTGAAAGTTTGGTAGAACTCTGCAGTGAAGCCGTCCGGGCCAGGGCTTTTTTTTGTTGGGAGTTTTTTGATTACCGTTTCAATCTCTTTTTTTGTTATGGGTCTATTTAGTTGTTCTACTTCTGAATGTGTTAGTTTAGGTAGGTAGTGTTTTTCCAGGAATTCATCCATTTCTTCTTTTTAGAGTACAATTTTTCATAATAATCTGAAATGATTCTTTTAATTTCATTTGGTTCTGTTGTGATGTGGTCCTTCTCGTTTCTTATTCGGGTTATTTGTTTCCTTTCCTGTATTTCCTTAGTCAGTCTAGCCAATGGTTTATCAATTTTGTTAATTTTTTCAAAGAACCAGCTTTTGGCTTTGTTAATTCTTTCAATTGTTTTTCTGTTCTCTAATTCATTTACTTCAGCTCTAATTTTTATTATTTGTTTTCTTCTGGAGCGTGATGGATTCTTTTGTTGCTCAATTTCTATTTGTTCAAGTTGTAGGGACAGTTCTCTGATTTTGGCTCTTTCTTCTTTTTGTATGTGTGCATTTATCGATATAAATTGGCCTCTGAGCACTGCTTTTGCTGTGTCCCAGAGGTTTTGATAGGAAGTATTTTCATTCTCGTTGCTTTCTATGAATTTCCTTATTCCCTCCTTGATGTCTTCTATAACCCAGTCTTTTTTCAGGAGGGTATTGTTCATTTTCCAAGTATTTGATTTCTTTTCCCTAGTTTTTCTGTTATTGATCTCTAGTTTTATTGCCTTGTGGTCTGAGAAGATGCTTTGTAATATTTCGATGTTTTGGACTCTGTAAAGGTTTGTTTTATGACCTAATATGTGGTCTATTCTAGAGAATGTTCCATGTGCGCTAGAAAAAAAAGTATATTTTGCAGCAGTTGGGTGGAGAGTTCTGTATAAGTCAATGAGGTCAAGTTGGTTGATTGTTGTAATTAGATCTTCCGTGTCTCTATTGAGCTTCTTACTGGATGTCCTGTCCTTCTCCGAAAGCGGTGTGTTGAAGTCTCCTACTATAATTGTGGAGGTATCTATCTCACTTTTCAATTCTGTTAAAATTTGATTCATGTATCTTGCAGCCCTGTCATTGGGTGCATATATATTTAATATGGTTATGTCTTCCTGATCAATTGTCCCTTTTATCATTATATAGTGTCCTTCTTTATCCTTTGTGGTGGATTTAAGTCTAAAGTCTATTTTGTCAGAAATTAATATTGCTACTCCTCTTCTTTTTTGCTTATTGTTTGCTTGATACACTTTTTTCCATCCTTTGAGTTTTAGTTTGTTTGTGTCTCTAAGTCTAAGGTGTGTCTCTTGTAGGCAGCATATAGATGGATCGTGTTTCTTTATCCAGTCTGTGACTCTCTGTCTCTTTATTGGTGCATTTAGTCCATTTACATTCAGGGTAATTATAGATAAATAAGTTTTTAGTGCTGTCATTTTGATGCCTTTTTATGTGTGTTGTTGACAATTTCATTTTTCCACATACTTTTTTGTGCTGAGGCGTTTTTCTTAGTAAATTGTGAGATCCTCATTTTCATAGTGTTTGACTTTATGTTAGTTGAGTCGTTACGTTTTTCTTGGCTTTTATCTTGAGTTATAGAGTTGTTATACCTTTTTGTGGTTACCTTATTATTTACCCCTATTTTTCTAAGTAAAAACCTAACTTGTATTGTTCTATATCGCCTTGTATCACTCTCCATATGGCAGTTCAATGCCTCCGGTATTTAGTCCCTCTTTTTGATTATTGTGATCTTTTACCTATTGACTTCCATGATTCCCTGTTTTGTGTTTTTTTTTTTTAATTAATCTTAATTTGTTTGTTTTTGTGATTTCCCTATTTGAGTTGATATCAGGACGTTCTGTTTTGTGACCTTGTGTTGTGCTCATTATCTGATATTATTGGTTCTCTGACCAAACAATATCCTTTAGTATTTCTTGTAGCTTTGGTTTGGTTTTTGCAAATTCTCTAAACTTGTGTTTGTCTGTAAATATCTTAATTTCGCCTTCATATTTCAGAGAGAGTTTTGCTGGATATATGATCCTTAGCTGGCAGTTTTTCTCCTTCAGTGTTCTGTATATGTCATCCCATTCCCTTCTTGCCTGCATGGTTTCTGCTGAGTAGTCTGAACTTATTCTTATTGATTCTCCCTTGAAGGAAACCTTTCTTTTCTCCCTGGCTGCTTTTAAAATTTTCTGTTTATCTTTGGTTTTGGTGAGTTTGATGACAATATGTCTTGGTGTTTTTCTTTTTGGATCAATCTTAAATGGGGTTTGATGAGCATCTTGGATAGATATCCTTTCGTTTTTCATGATGTCAGGGAAGTTTTCTGTCAGGAGTTCTTCAACTATTTTCTCTGTGTTTTCTGTCTCCCCTCCCTGTTCTGGGACTCCAATCACCCGCAGGTTATCCTTCTTGATAGAGTCCCACATAATTCTTAGGGTTTCTTCATTTTTTTAAATTCTTTTATCTGATTTTTTTTCAGCTATGTTGGTGTTGATTCCGTGGTCCTCCAGATGTCCCAGTCTGCATTCTAATTGCTCGAGTCTGCTCCTCTGACTTCCTGGTGCGTTGTCTAATTCTGTTATTTTATTGTTAATCTTTTGGATTTCTACATGTTGTCTCTCTATGGATTCTTGCAACTTATTAATTTTTCCACTATGTTCTTGAATAATTTTTTTGAGTTCTTCAACAGTTTTATTGGTGTGTTCCTTGGCTTTTTCTGCAGTTATCCTAATTTCATTTGTGATATCTTTAAGCATTCTGTAAATTAGTTTTTTATATTCTGTATCTGATAATTCCAGGATTGTATCTTCATTTGGGAAAGATTTTGATTCTTTTGTCTGGGGGGTTGGAGAAGCTGTCATGGTCTGCTTCTTTAAGTGGTTTCATATGGATTGTTGTCTCCGAGCCATCACTGGGAAACTAGTTTTTCCAGAAAATCCGCTAAAAAAAAAATGCAGTCAGATCCCTATCAGAGTTCTCCCTCTGGCTCAGGCTATTCGGATGTTAATGAAGCTGCCTGGGGAGGGTGGGGAAGGGAACAGAGAGATAGGAGAGTAGCACCTCAGAATATAGCCAGAGTTGCTTGTCTTGCTTGGAATGACTATTATATCTGAGATTCCCGCAGGCGCGTCGCCTATGTGTGCTGGCTGTGTGGAGATTGCCCCCGGGGGGTCTGGCCCACTGGAGTCACGGTCAGATCCTCCGCTTCCAGCCCTACGTCCAGTGTCAAGGCTCCCCTACTGGGACGGTGCACTCTCGACTCCGAAATCAGTCGCTGCCTCCCGGGGACTCCTCGTCCCTCCAGCCGCGTGGCCGTGCCGCCTCTGAGAACCAGTTGGGCCTCCTCCCGGGGTTAGTTCAGATGGGTGGAGCAGGTCCCCGTGCTTGTGCCGTGACCGAGTGTCCCGGCTGGGACGCTGTTCTCCCCGCTCCAATACCAGTCGCTGCCTCCCGGGGACTTCTCCTACCGGCTGCGTCCGACGCCGCCCGCGCGACCCGGCTGGGCCCCTTCCCGGGGTTAGTTCAGGGGGGTGGAGCAGTTCTCCGTGTTTATGCCGTACCTGCATCCAGTCCAAATCCCGGCGGGACGGTTCTCCGGCTGGGACGCTGGTCTTCCTGCTCCAAGACCAGTCACTGCCTCCCGGGGACTTCTCCTACCGGCTGTGTCCCATGCCGCCCGCGGAACCGTCTGGTCCCCCACCCGGGGTTAGTTCAGGGGGGTGGAGCAGCTCTCTGTGCTTGTGCCATACCTGACTGGTACGCTGGCTCCAGGCTCTGGAAACAATCGCTGCTTCCCCGTATTAGTTCGTTCTCCGTCTCTAAATCTGTGTTTGTTGTTCAGGGTTCGTAGATTGTTATGTATGTGATCGATTCGCTTGTTTTTCCGTGTCTTTGTTGTAAGAGGGATCTGAGGTAGCGTCTGCCTAGTCCGCCATCTTGGCTCCGCCTCCCATAGACTAACTCTTATATGTCCTCATCTAAATTGTCTGTTTCAGTCAAAGACTTTTTTCAAACACCCAGGGCTTTTAGATGACCCACCTCTGTATTCTCTGAATACCCAGTACAAATATTTATAATCCTCATATGGCATTTCTTTCACCAAATGGATATTGTTTATTTTATTTGCCTATTTTGTCATTACAATGTAACCTTCTTGAAGGTAATTATGGACAGATCCCTGATTACAGGAATAGTGAATTTTAAACGTACAGTATCATATGTTCAAATTGACAAATAGATTTATGTGAGATTGGAGGGTTATATTTTTAAAGAGCTTTAACATCAGTATCCATGGAAGTAGCAGTCAAGAAATCAAATGATGTATTTCATTGAGCAAATCTGCTGCAAAGTATCTATTTAAAGTTTTAAAAAGCAAGGTTGTCACTTTGATGACTAAGGTGTGTCTCACCCAAGCCATGGTCTTCTAATTGTCTCATATGCGTGCAAAAGTTGGATCATGAAAAAGGAAGACAGAACTGATGTGTTCAAACTGCAGTGGTGAACAATACTGAATATACCATGAGCTGCCAAAAGAACAAACAAACCAGTCTTAGAAGAAATACAACCAGAATGTTCCTTAAAAGAAAGGATTTTTGAGTCACTTACTTTGGATGTATCATTAGGAAAGACCACTCACTAGACAAAGACATCATGTCTGGCAAAGCAGAGGACCAGCGAAAATGAAGGAAACCCTCAGTGAGATGGATTGACACATAACCTCAACAATGGACTCAAGCATACTAACAGTCATGACAATGTCACAGGACCAGGCACGTTTCATTATATCTAAGGTTGCCTTGTGTTGGAGCCAACTCTATAGCAACTAACAATTATAATCACCCCTTATCTTTTAGATATAATTTTAGAAAAAAATTTAATCAATTTGATAATTTTGTTTTCATCAAACTTAAGCATGCAAAAGAATGGTTTTAGTCCAGAAAGAATTCAAAGGAGGCAAAAGGTGCAGTAATTTTGACACTCCTAAGATAAGTCCTTCCATTAATCTTTTCTTTATCAATACTCCCTAGGTGATCTTATCCAGTCTCAGTAGAACATGTAATTTCTCCAGTTGAGCCCCATTTGAAGAAGCTGACTTATAATGAGGAGCCAAAATATAAATAAGAAACATTTTAAACACTTAAATCATTGGTTACCTCACTTTACTAAAGGCAAGTGGAAACAAAGGGTAAGAGAACAATAAACATAACTCTTCCATCATGTCCTTCCTCTGGGGAATGGGCTCTTTGAGTAGAATGGTGAAATAAAACACTGGGATTACTTCAATTGTGTGTATAGTAATATTCATTCTTATTCTCTCTCTTTCTCACTCTCCCTTCAAGAGTTGAGTTAAAATTTATTGAGGAAATTTACAGAAGTCACTTCTAACAGTTGGAATATTTTCTTATGGTGCCTATATAATTTGTGAGTAAGCCACTCTGGTACTGAGATCTTATATACTATGCTGAGGTAGGGTGCCATGAAACATATCAACATCGATAACAAGAAATATTTTCTTAATATCTTCGATGTGTAAGGCATGGTGCTAGATGTTCTCTGCATCATATTTATAAACTGATAACTAAAAGTAACTTTATCTTTCTTCAATCTTCATCATATTCCTAAGGTTTTTTTAGAATGACTAAAATATTACATATTCATAATTGTGTATTTATAAAGTTTTATAAGTGTGGCCTCCAAAGATTATATATTTTGATGTTAAAAAATAAATCATAATATAGTAGTGTTAACGTCATCCTCAAAGTTTAACTACGAAATCTGCAGTTATTTCACTGATTGCTTGTACTTTATCCATTGTAATTTTTTGTTAGTGGAATTATTTTCTTATTAAAATGTTATACCACTAAATCCACTGAATCATTTCAATTAGAAATAAATACACCTTTACTTAACAGCCTGGACATAATGTTAAGCCTCAGTCATTTCAAATTAATATTTTCTAGATTGCTTTTGGGATAATACACACGGTGACTCCATAGCTACCTCCAAGCCCCAAAACCAAACCCAGTGCCGTCAAGTCGATTCCGACTCATAGCGACCCTATAGGACAGGGTAGAAGTGCCCCATAGAGTTTCCAAGGAGCGCCTGGTGGATTCGAACTGCCAACCATTTGGATAGCAGCCGTAGCACTTAACCACTATGCCACCAGAGTTTCCCACAGCTACCTGCTACAGGGAAATTCCCAACCGACTAAAGACTTAATTTTCTCTGCAGTGTTTCTAGATAAACTCTTAAAAGAAGGGACATATAGCATGACTGTGTATCTAACCCTCAGATTGTGTTCAGTTTGGTAGTTTAGACATTCTCCTGAAGAAAATAAAATAGGAATAAGACAAAATGATTATCATTTTTAAGTCTCATCTCTGTAAACAGTAGACTTTTAAATATGCATTGGAATTAAAACATTTCCTACATTTAAAAGTAAAGGTGATATGAGGTAAGGAACAATGTTCACTGGGAAAGGAAGCAGTTCTAGTTATCTAAAGGTTTGATTTTCTACTTAATGTTCTGCTGAATTTTTTTTTTTTTAAATCCCCAGAGTCTCTTTGTTTTGCCAAATGGAAGCAGAGAGCTACGGCCTCTAGTCTCCAGCTTTTTTACTGCTCTGACAAATCTTGATACAATAGTGATGCATGTTTTATTTCCAAAAATAATATTTGGATTTGTTTGAGTACTTCCATCACTATATACCCTTTGAAATTTAAAAGTACTTCTACTCTGTCCTATAGGGTCACTATTAGTCGGAATTGACTTTGACGGCACTGGGTCTGGGTTTGGATTTCTTCACAACAGCTTAAAATATCCCCTCTGTTCTTTTACTCATTAATTGAGTTAGTAAGTGTCTTTTATAATCCAGAAACTACACTGATTGCTAATTACAATAAGGTGACTAAAAATTAGTTTTTTCCCTCAAAAAGCTTATAGAATGCAGGAAAAGAAAGATGAATATGAATTTTAGCCTATTTTCAGTCAAATAACATAAAAATAAAAATCTACTGTATAAAACCTATACCTAAATTTGCTTGTTTCCACAAAAGACAAATTAACCTTTTAACAGATTAAGCACAACTTGAAAATGTTGCTCACTGAATCATATTCATTCTTTATTGTTGAAACATTATTTTTTCATTCATTTATTCATCCTCCAGGGGTTGCTGGATGCTTACTGGGCTATGAACATGAAAAAAAAACCACAAACCACCCAACCAGGATTTGAACAAATGAATATTATTGTGTGAAGTAGACATGATTTGGTAATTTTCCTGAGGACACTTAACCAACCAACCAACACAATATATGAAAGTTAGGTAAGTACCTTGCTGTCTGCTAAGTAACAGGTAGACACAAAAAATCTACATCTCCTGACCTGAAATGGCCTTAGAATTTGGTTTAAGGGCAGAATAAATATGGACGAAATAGTCTGGAGAATAATTAACACTTTCAAAGGGCGAAATGGATTTCTTTCAGGTGTTAGAAAAATATTGCCATAACCAGTGTGATAAAGTGTTTAAAGACATAGTTATCTCATACACGATAGCCCTGCCTCAATACAAGCCAACTATTTCATATTGGGCTCCACTGATCTCCCCCTGCTCCCCTAAACTCCTCAAAATTTGCACAGGTAGAAATGTGCAATATTACTTAATATTACTATATGCACTTTCTAAGAACTCAAAAAATTCTGCTTAGAACCTATTATACCACCACAGTAGTCAGAACTGCCTGGTACTGGTAAAACAACAGATACACGGACCAATGGAATAGAATTGAGAATCCACACATAAATTCATCCACATATGAGCAGTTGATATTTGACAAAGGCCCCAAAACCATTAAATGGGGAAAAGACAGTTTTTTAACAAATGGTGCTGGCATAACTGCATATCCATTTGCAAAAAAATGAAACAAGACCCATACCTCACTCCGTGCACAAAAACTAACTCAAAATGGATCAAAGACCTAAATATCAAATCTAAAATGATAACGATCATGGAAGAAAAAATAGGGACAACGTTAGGAGCCCTAATACATGGCATAAACAGTATATAAAACATAAAGAATGAAGAAGAAAAACTAGATAACTGGGAGCTCCTAAAAATCAAACACCTATGCTCATCCAAAGACTTCACCAAAAGAGTAAAAAGACTACCTACAGACTGGGAAAAAGTTTCTAGCTATGATATTTCCGATCAGCATCTGATCTCTAAAATCTACATGATACTGCAAAAACTCAACTACAAAAGGATAACCCAATTAAAAAATGAGCAAAAGATATGAATAGACACTTCACTAAAGAAGACATTCAGGTAGCTAACAGATACATGAGGAAATGGTCACAATCATTAGCCATTAGAGAAATGCAGATCAAAACTACAATGAAATTTCATCTCACTCCAACAAGGCTGGCATTAATCCAAAAAAAAAAAAATAATAAATGTGGGAGAGGTTGTGGAGAGACTGGAACACTTCTACACTGCTGGTGGGAATGTCAAATAGTACAACCACTTTGGAAATCGATTTGGCGCTTCCTTAAAAAGCTAGAAATAGAACTACCATAGGATCCAGCAATCCCACTCCTTGGAATATATCCTAGAGAAATAAGAGCCTTTACAAGAACAGATATATGCACACCCATGTTTACTGCAGCATTGTTTACAATAGCAAAAAAATGGAAGCAACCAAGGTGCCCATCAATGGATGAATGGATAAATAGATTATGGTGTATTCACACAATGGAATACTACGCATTGATAAAGAACAGTGAGGAATCTGTGAAACATTTCATAACATGGAGGAACCTGTAAGGCATTATGCTGAGTGAAATTAGCCAGTCGCAAAAGGACAAATATTGTATAAGACCACTATTATAAGAACTTGAGAAATAGTTTAAACTGAGAAGAAAACATTCTTTTGTGGTTATGAGATGGGGGAGGGAGGGTGGGAGAGGGCATTCACTAATTAGATAGTAGATAAGAACTACTTTAGGTGAAGAGAAAGACAGCAAGCACCACAATACAGGGGAGGTCAGCACAATTGGACTAAACCAAAAGCAAAGAAGTTTCCTGAATAAACTGAATGCTTTGAAGGCCAGCGTAGCAGGGGCAGGGGTCTGGGGACCATGGTTTCAGGGGACATCTAAGTCAACTGGCATTACAAAATCTATTAAGAAAACATTCTGCATCCCACTTTGAAGAGTGGCGTCTGGGGTTTTAAATGCTAGCAAGCAGCCATCTAAAAAAAAAAATAAATAAATAATTGGTCTCAACCCACCTGGATCAAAGGGGAATGAAGAACACCAAGGACACAAGGCTATTACGAGCCCAAGAGACAGAAAGGGCCACATGAACCAGAGTCTACATCATCCTGAGACCAGAAGAACTAGATGGTGCCCGGCTAAAACCGATGACTGCCCTGACAGGGAACACAACAGAGAACCCCTGAGGGTGCAGGAGAGCAGTGGGATGCAGACCACAAATGCTCATAAGACCAGACTTAATGGTCTGACTGAGACTAGAAGGACCCTGGTGGTCATGGTCCCCAGACCTTCTGTTGGCCCAGGACAGGAACCATTCCTGAAGCCAACTCTCCAGTCATGGATTGGACTGGACAATGGGTTGGAGAGGGATGCTGGTGAGGAGTGAGCTTCTTGGATCAGGTAGACACTTGAGACTATGTTGGCATCTCCTGCCTAGAGAGGAGATGAGAGGGTGGAGGGGGTTAGAAGCTGGCGAAATGGACACGAAAAGAGAGAGTGGGGGGAGAGAGCGGGCTGTGTCATTGGGGGAGAGTAATTGGGAGTGTGTAGCAAGGTGTACATGGGTTTTTCTGTGAGAGACTAACTTGATTTGTAAACTTAAAGCACAATAAAATTATAAAAAAAAAATTCTGCAAAAAATCTCAGCTATATGGAAACTCTGTTTTGGTTTATCTTGTACACTATTGTACCCTCAGTGTTTTGTATGTGGTAGGTGTGGATATTTGGTGGATAAATTATGAATAAGTGCTGTAGGCAAAAGGATATTAGGAAAATTAAATTACCATTTTCTATTAATGGCAACTTTTTCATTTGTACTGAGTGAATGCTGTTTTGATAACTGACTAAGCATGACAGACCTACTTACATTCTATCTAGGTTTTAAAGTAAAAATATAAAAAATAAAAAAAAAGATACAAGAAATGTAAGCTATTAATATATAAATTATGCAATAGACCTTGATTGCCTTCAGTTAATACTTTGAAATAAGTTTTTGATCAATTAAATTTGCTGACTGATGGAGATTTATTACTGCATGAATTCCTAAATTACTAATTTTCTTAAATTCAAAAACTGTAAGTATTAATCAAAGAGCTATGCATTTTAGCAAGAAAGCGCCAATAATACACATTCAAGGAATCCATCATAATCCTCTCCTGAGGCCAACTTTTGGCTTAAAAAACTAAGGTTATTATTAAATGTTATATCTCCAGCTGTTTTTCAATCTCAAAACATCAGTAAGAACATGTACGTACCGTTTCTAGTATCTTGAATATTTCAACCATATACTTTAAACAGAAGTCTCCATTAATTTGCTATGTTAGTGATGAACTGTATCTCAAAAAGATATTTTCAAATGGAAACAACACACATTGCATTTATATTATGCCCTTTTCTTATGTAATAGTCAAATAAAAAGTTGAAATTTATATCTCTTTGGATATGCTCCCTGACACACACACAGAGCACAGAAATAGTTCTGACACTTTGCAAGATACCATTTATCTCACACTTTTTATTGTTAGGGTTTGGAAATAAAAGGACAGATCTCATGAAAAGACTGTTATGGAATTTTCACATCTTTTTCACTTTTATCTCTGAAATCAGTGCATTTTAAGAAAGATGAAAGTGACTATTATAGGATCTGCAAAATCACTTTAAAGACAGGTCATACGGTTATATGATGTGTCAACCATAGTAGCCTTGGTTCTAGAGAAACTTTAAAAATATATGTGGGGATAATTTTAAGCAGAACCTACAAAAGAGGGTCCCAGAGTTCTCTGTAATAAAGTTCACAATATACTGACAACACAACTATATTTAAGGTTTCAATAATAATACATTCATTCAGAAAATTTCCCAAAAAGCTCATCAGACACACAACATTAATACGATTCAGAGCCACGTAAGGCAAAATACCTGGGGTGCAGACTAACAGATGTCTTCAGGTAGTGAGAGGCTTTAAATTCAGATAAGCTTAAATTATTTTGGACAAATTTCTCGACACCTTTGAGTTTTCTGTTGCTTAATATTACATGATTTACATGCCTTTGCAGTATTAGATCAGACGTATGGGTATAAGAATGCTTGCAATTTAATGCAACTTTCAAAATATTTTGTGGGGGCCTGTATACAAAGCCTGGTACCAATCATTTGATGCAGGGCACAGTGGAGATATAGAAGAAGGAGATACCTAGATAATAATTCTAATTTTTCAAAAAGGTAATAGGTGTGAATTGATAAAAATAAACAAGATGATATAAAAAGTCAGGTAAGTCAGAGTAGAAGATAGCTTAAACCAGGGTTTGAGGGATAGGTCATTTTGAATAAATGTAGAAGGAAGAGCAAAGGCATAGCATAATTCAGTAGATTAGCCAAGCTGGAAGTCAAGGCCTAAATTAAAGAAGATTAGAAGATGAGGTTGGATAGTTACACTGGAGCACTTGAGATATGCTCAAGTGAGCATATGCTCAATAACTGAGATATGCAGTTATTCTTTATTCCATGAGTCAGAAGTAGTGGCTAAGGAAGTATTGTCAAGTAGGACAGCAGTACAGTGTTGATCACAAGGATCAACCTACTCATGGTGAGGAAGTAGAAGGGAATCAACTCCCTCCTAATACACCTAGTATCTCTTCATAACCACAGAGTCCTAATGTCCACTCTAGGCCCTGTCATAAACTGGTACATTTAAACTGGATAAAAATTTTGAAAATCATGCATAGTGGTAAACCTAAAAACCTTCAGCTATATAAGCTAATAAAAATAGCGGGAATGATGTTCTATCTCTTCTTTAAAATAAAGAAAGCAAACTAGACAAAGTATTCCTTTGGAAAGCCAAATACTGTACAGTTCATCTTTGACAAGGCTGGGTATTCAGGGGGTTTGTGGGTTGGTGTCTGACAAATCAGAAACCTCAATATGACTATTTCACCAAGGTGAGTGCCTTGATTCTTTTAATACATTAAAACCGTTTGTTTAATATGTTAATATGCACATATAAAAATCACCAAATCGTTTAGCATTTATCTCTTCCTCATTTGTTTCACCTGTATTAGTTTAATTTCTCAACTTGCACTAAACCTTAAAAAAAAAATTAACCATCAAGTCAATTCCTACTGATAGTCACCCTCTAGGACAGAGTAGAACTGCCTCAAATGATTTCCAAGGAGTGGCTGGATTTGAAATGCCAACCTTTTGGTTAACAGCCATAGCTCTTAACCACTGCACCACCAGGGCATTAAACCTTAGAGGGAAGAAATCTGAGCTTATAAATCGGTTGAATTTTATGTGTTTTCTTTTTGTTGGGGGACAGTTGGGAAGGGAAGAACGCTAAACTGGCTGGCTTTTTGTTGTTATTGTTGGGGTTAGTTGCTGTGGAATGTGGCTAAAGCGCAAAATTAAAAGACCTGAAACACCTTGTTTGCAAAGAGTACAATGCACCAGCATGTATTTTATGCAGATTTCACAATGTATTTCGAGAATAAAATTCAATCATAACCCTAAATTTCTAAGACACTGGTGAGCAGTTACTAACAATGAACTATATAATTCCTTAAGAAAGGTCAAAAACTAAAACTACTTATCCAAATGCTGATAAGAGATGATGTTTGGTGGTTATACATGTAGATGTCTTTTTGAATTCCAGTTTTGCTAGTACAGCACACCTGTCTTTGGTCCCATTATCCAATGATGTGAGAAACACAGGAATTTTCTAGCTCTTGCACTCAGATTTTAGTGAGCCCGTCTCCCATCAAAATCTCTGGGGACCCATGTAAAAGTATGTAATTGCTGTCTAAAAAAAGCAAGGCCTAGAGAGTTGCAACGCTCACAAGAGTTCTTGTGCATAGAGTTCTACACAAGAGGTTTGCTTATTTTAGATGCTTGCTGACCTTCTCCAGAGAACAAAAGGGGAGCAGGATAAAGATTTTTTGATTATGTGATAATACTTGTCAGCAAAGTGCCGAAAGATGAAACTATAAGGACAAGCTGCAAAGCTACCACAATCATCGAGTCTTCTCTATGTGTCCGGCTAGATGAGCTAACACTGTATGCAGAAATAATCCATTCACAATCTATAACAATAATGTCATTCACTGTTGGAAAGAAAAAAAAAATGACTGGATTAATTTTGTATCTTAATCTATTTTGTTTGGAGTCCCTGGGTGGTGCAAACAGCTAATGCCCTGGGCTGTCAATGGATAGGCTGGAGATTTGAATCCGCTCAGAAGTGCCTTGGTTAGTTAGGCCTGGCCATCTACTTCTGAAACAAGCATTCATGGAAAGGAAGCACAGTTCTACTCTGACACACATGGAGTTGCCATGATTTGGAATATATATGTGAATACCAACATAATCTTTAATCCTCCCTGGCTGCTGATTTCCAGCTACAAGTCT
Organism: Elephas maximus indicus; assembly: GCF_024166365.1. NCBI lineage: Eukaryota > Metazoa > Chordata > Mammalia > Proboscidea > Elephantidae > Elephas > Elephas maximus. The sequence goes on along the minus strand of NC_064822.1, from coordinate 140,321,301 downwards.
GATTTCTACAATTAGATCATACATGTCAAGGTCTGTTACAAAATCTGCTCTCATGAAGATTTACATATCTTGGCAGCTTAGCAAAGAAATCCTTGATTTCTGTGAGATCAATAGAACCATTTTTAGACAATCACTGACAGACCTGAAACTAATTTCCTCCAATTCTACATCTGTAAACCTCCTATGAGAGTCTGTGTTCTAATCAGCCCTGCAGCCTAACAAATGGCTAGCGATGCTTAAAATAAATAAATAAATATACAACAAAATACATTTGACAAGAAAAAAGAGCAATATGGGATACAGGCTGTAGAATATATATTGTTTCACTGACAACTTTTAAGACTTCATAGGCAGTTAAAGATAGAAAAATAGTGTCGGTGTCATAAAAGGAATCCTCACTAAAGATTATTTGATTTTTTTTTTCTTTTTTAAAAGACAGTCAGTGAAGCCAGAGATGATGACATATCTCAGTGAAAAGAAGTAATTGAGAAAAGGACAAAATGTAAAGTGAAGCTGGGCCACAAGTGGGCTGCAGAAAAGCTGACAGCGGGAAATATATATTTTCAAGTTTTTAATTCTTATCAACTTCCTGTGTTTGCCTTTATTTATTACTTTAAGCTAAATGGAATGGTCCCTCAGCGGTGTTTAATTACTTAAAAAAAAATTTCATTACCATCTGACTCCTCATTAAATAGCAGAGGATTAAAAAGTTAAAGGCAAATAGTATCGACATTGTCCAAATAGTGTCTCATAATTTCACTGTGATAAAAATACTGGCAGCAATAAATATTCATGTTGATCAGTCACATTTTTGCAAGAAATGAGATGTGATCATTTGGGTATAATCAATCTATAAATAAATGTTATTACTCAAAGTGTTTTATAATTGAACTTAATATTATTTGCATTTCACATAATTGGCTAATAATATACATCCCAGATATTTTTAAGTTGTCAAAAGATTTTTTTTTAATACTAGTAATAAAGAAAATTTACAAGAAAGATTTCAAATAAAGCAAAGGTGAACAAAGTGAGAGTTAATGCCTTCTTTTATGTAATTCTATTAACAATATTACTGATACTAATTCACTGTTTAAAATAAGCCAGGAGTTTTCTGAACATTTTACAGGTATTCTGTTGCCACCAAACCAATTGCCATCAAGTCGATTCTGACTCATAGCGACCCTATAGGACAGAGCAGAACGGCCCCATAGGGTTTCCAAGGCTGTAAATCTTAACAAAAGCAGATTGCTACATCTTTTTCCCTCGGAGTGGCTGGTGGGTTGGAACCACCGACCTTTCGGTTAGCAGCCAAGCACTTAACCACTGCATCACCAAGGCTCCTTTTTACAGACACAGTCTTATTTAATCTGCTCAACAATCCTACAAAGTAAATGCCATTGTTATTCCTTTCCTGAGAAAGTAATAGTTTTAGAGAAACGAAGTAACTTGCTCAATCTCAAAGAGTTACAAAATAGATGCCTGGGAATATAAACCCAGATTTTGGACTACCTAGCGTGTGTTTTTAACCTTCTTTCTTTTCTTTTTTCATGAGCCATATTGTCTCTCTGTTTAACTCTAAATCTACTCTAAACCCACTGCTGAAAGAGTCCAGATAACTTAATAGTAGTTCCACAATCTACATTTCTATCAGAATGCATTTTACTCAACATTTGAGTTTGAATTTTTGTAATTTGTGAAAAGCTTCTCTGGTTGCTATAGTTGTATCTCTTCAGCATTTTTTGCCAAAATGTAGGTGTTCCCAAATGATCTGTTCTTGGCTTCATTCAAATTCTCCAGCCCTAACCCGTTTTGTAAGTGCCAGTTTTCCATTTCAGGCTGCCTGCCTGACATCTCCTCTTGGATGTTCAGCCCCCACACAATATGTTTCTTATTGAATTCATTTTCTTCCTTCCCAAATTCATCCTGTCTACTGGATTTTCTACTTCTGCCCAGTATTTTCTCTTAGGAGAATAGAAACTGCTTTGAGTCCTCTCTATGGTAAATTGCATTATTGTTCACAAACATCCTATCTCCCTTGCCTTTTTGTGCATTACACATGTATACTCCGTTGACTTTGGACTTGGCCATGAGCAGATATGATATAGGCAACATCCTTAAAGGGACAGTGCAAGAGTCTGCTAGCTCTCTTGCTGTTCCCCTCTGCCTCAAGAACAAATTCCCAGCAGAAGCTGCTCCTTCAGTCTGAGCCTAGGAATGAGAAAACAAGTGAAGCAGAGCCACAGTAACCAACCCATGGCTGCATCATGTACTATGAACAAAGTAAAAATGCCTATTATTTGTTCGGGTTATTTGTTTCTACTGAAACTTTAGCTTTTCTTTTTACCCTCACCTTGACAACTAATCAGTTATCAATTGGCATTAGTTCCACATCTTGAAAGTATCTTCTATCCCTTCCTATTTTCTTTTTGCACCACCACTCCGTAATTGTGTTAATCATTATCCATCATTTTGATGACTGCAATTCCCAACTTACCTTTCTCTATTTTCTCTTCTATCGAGTTCACTATTCCTCAGTGAAATTTGATCATCAGCTCACTCCCCTAATCAAAGACCATCAATGATTCTCCAACGGGGAGAAAGCGTCTCACAGAGACCAAGTAATAAGTTGCATCAAATAGTGCTGGTAGGTCAAGTAAGATGAGGAATGAGAATTGATCACCATATTTAGCAACATGTATGTTACTTTAATAATAACAGTTTTGCAGGAGCAATGGCGTGAAAGCCTGAATGGAGTGGATACATGAAGAATGGGAGGAGAGAAATCGGACATGATGAGAATTAAGAACAAATAAACAAGCAAAAAAAAAAAAATCCTCTTTTCCAAGGTTTTGCTGTAAAGGAAAGAAAAAAAAAAAAAGAGGGTGGTGGGGTTCAAGAGATATACAGAGTTAAGTGGGGTTTTCTTTTGTCTTGCTTTATTTAGTTAATGGTGAGAGAACTTCAACATGTGGGTATGTTGATGGAATGATCTAGTAGAGACAAAAAAAATTGATGATATAGGACAGCTTAGGGATAATTGAAGCTACAACTTTGTGCATGAGAGAAGGGATGGGATCCAGTGCCTAAATAGAGTGTTTGGTCTCAGACAGTAGCTGAGACAGTTTATACACAGTAACAGAAAAACCAGGGGCCGAGTCAATTCCAACTCGGCAACCCCATGTGTGTCAGAGTAGAACTATGTTCCGTAGGTTTTTCAGTGGCCGATTTTTTTAGAAAGTAGATCATTAGGCCTTTCTCCCAAGGTGGCTCTGGGTAAACTTCAACCTCCAACCTTTCAGTCAGAGGCCAAGCATGATAACCATTTGCACCACTCTGGGACTCCACAGTAACAGAAAATAAGGCAAATTTAGGTGTAAGCTCTAAGTAGGAACATACATGCAGTAGGGACAGTTATATATGGATTGCTTCCACTTTCTCAGCGAAATGGGAAACACACTAACTGGGAATCAGGAAGAGAAAGAAAGATTAGGTGTTTGAGGAAAACAGTGTGAATTAGTTGTTGAGTGAGTGGACTAAGGAGCCCACTTAGATTTTCAGTCATGAACTTATCATGAAATCTGTGTACATAATTTTTGATTTTTTCTTCAGTCTCAATCAGCTGGGTAGGTGAGAGTACACAGAATGTTGAATTTAATTCAGGTTTAGGTTTGCTAGCCAAATAGGCAAGGGGAGAAAGGGACAGTGGAGTAGAGGGTATATGCAAGAAAGTCTTTTTTCTTTTTGATGGATCCTGGATATAAATTGTACAAAGAACACGAAGACATGGGAGGGTACAGGATGCTGACAAGTTGAGGATCAACAGATCCTAAGTCCTGGTTAGAGTATACTATTATTGGAGCTGGGATAATGAATGTGAATGAACTAGAAATAGTTATTTGTAAGGTAGATGCTCAAAGCCATTTCAGTAGAGAAGGTGGTGCTTTTACTAATCACAGATTCTAAGGTACAACTATGGGAGGGTATGATTAATGTAGAATGGTAGACAAGATCATTGAAGAATAAGGCGTCAAGATCCTGAAATCTAGGCTACTAGAAGGGGTACCTAGATACTTATTTCATAATCAGAAGTAGTGTTAGAAAGAGTAACACAAAACTGAGAGTTAAAATCTTGAAAAAATGAGGGAAAGTGACTTAAGTTGCTTGGAATAACACCAAGGAAGGGTAGCAGGTGGTCTAGATTGACTGTAAGGGCTTTAAAATTGGATATTTTTAGGGATGGGAACAGTAAAAATGGTTTAAAGGAAGGAAGATATTTAACCCACTTCCAGTCCTAGTAGCAGGAGGTATGTAGGAAAGGGCTGCAGGGAAAGCAAGAGTCCTCAGGGAAGAGGCAGCTTTCAGTGAAAGGAAGATGGGAAGGAGCATGTTTCATGAAGAAATTAACAATAGAGGAGATAATAGCTGACTATGATATTAAATGCTAAGAAACAGCAGAAGAGATTCAGATATTGTAAATATGTGGAAAATGGTGTTAAAAAAGAGAGATTTATACAACTATATGGGTGTGAAGACATGGGAATGAGGGGTAACCTGTTTATAATGACATTAAATATATTGTCTTCAAAGTTTGATGTTTACAAATAAAATATCTTCTGTTGAAAATGCTAACAGTAAGAGAACTATATCACACTGATTTTGTTTAATAACCGATGAACAGACGTCATTGTACAGCACACCTAAACAAAATACCAAAGCATTGAACACATAACTTGTTACCCTCAAGTTAAAATGAGCCCAAAATTAAAAAAAAAAAAAAAAGATTCATCTTAAAACATGCATATAGATATCTTTAAAACAGGTCATTAGCATGATAAAACAATTAAAATAAAATAATTCATCAGTCCATCTATATTTGAAAACGTGCGTGTAGCAGGGAATGAGAAGAATTAAATAGCACCTGGGGGACATCTAATTAATGTTCTTGTCTTTGGCATTTTATAATGAAAAATTACCTTTGTGATGTGATCAGTGGCAGAAATCCACAGTGTGGGTTACAAAGAGAAAGCAACAGGTGAATGTGGAAGGCTCAGCAATGAGGGAAATTATCCTCAATCTGGGAAGAAGTAGCTTAGGCCCTTTTTTTAGGAAAGGGAGAAGATCATCATTTAAACAGGGAAAGAACTGCTTAGTGCCTTAGAAAGTATCTCTTTTACTTCTAGATCTACCCCTAGCAGATTTCCTATGTGGGTAAATAGGTTCTGGTCAGAGTTTTGTTGGTGGGCCAGTAAGACATGGATAAACTTAGTGTAATTCAGATCACAAAGAATTAAGAGAGAAAGTAACAAGAGAGGCAATGAGAATAAATGTTGACAACGAACAAGATACTGTCAGCAAGATAGACAGCTCACCTAAGCTGAGAGGAACATCGATGGCATAGACCATTTCCCCTATTCATCACCTGCCATTCATATCCTTGTGAATGGTTGCAATCATCACCTTGGAGTCCTCAACCTGTGCTGAGCACCAAAATCTGCATCCTGTACTAGGGCTCTCCATGAATCCTGTAGTGCTGAATTAACAAATTAATTCACTGTAGCTATACATGAGGAATCACAAAAGGCATGAGAGTATCTCTTGACTTTGACCAATACAGCTATTCTTTCAAAAAAGAAAGAGATTCCTGAGAGTCTGAAAAATCAACTTCACTCTCTCTTAACATATTACAATGCTATATTAGAGATTTTATAGCAATATAACTGAATTTTCATATATATTAAACAGAGTCATATACCTTGATAAGTTTTGCTTGCAAAGAAAAAAAAATCAAATTTTGACTTTTCTATTTTCTGCTTTATTGCTTTTCCTGTGCATACCAGCTAGCTTTTCACGTGGATACAATCTCTAAAACACACCAGACTCCATTTCTGATTGCTAAATTGCCTGTGGTTTACAAGACTCTGAATTAGCCTATTTGTTATGTGCTCAGCTAAATAAAGTCATAAGACAAACAAGTTTGAGATAATTAGATGGTGCTGATTGTACCTGCAGTATGCACTTGACTTTCATGATTAATTCTGCATTGAAGACTACATAGACTATTGTGTTTTGCAGAACAGAGCAGTAAGAGAAAAAGTCCAGAGTCCCTAGTGACCATCATTATCAACTTGAACACTATTTATCTTACCGTGAATAATTGGTCCAGTATCTTGGAAAAACTCCAAAGCAGCAGCTGATCAAGAGTTACGATCAATTTTAGACAGAGATTAAATTATAACGGGAACACGTGAAATCTAAAAGTCATAATCAATACTGACACCCATTGTGTTAATGAGTTGCTGTCATTACAATACCAATGGAATCAGAATTGTAAGAAAAGTATCTTTCAAAGTAATTAAGCCTTTAGTCTGGAAAGAACATTTATGCAGGTGAAAATTTATTTTTAAAAGCATGTTTCAAGATAGAAAACATTTAAAAGTTAATTTAAGGTTCACTCTATACATCACACAGACAACTTAATTTTACAAAAGGGTTCCTATTGATCTTTAGAAAATGAGAGAAAAAGGCCTGTGCTCCTGTGGCTTGCTTGCCAAGGGGATGTAATACTCTCATTTTCCACCTTCTACTGGGCTTTTGTACCTTTATCCTACAATTCACACCAACTGAGTACCTACTATGTGACGGATATTTTTAATTTAGGAAGATCATCAGGCGCAGTGGTTAAGAGCTTCGCTGCTAACCAAAAGGTTGGCAGTACGAATCCACCACCTGCTCCTTGGAAACCCTACAGAGCAGTTCTACTCTGTCCTACAGTGTAGGTATGAGTTGGAATTGACTCAGTGGCAACAGGCTTGGTTTTTGGAATACCCTTCCCCCAAAATATTCCCATCTGAAATGTAGTTTCAAGAAAATCCGTGTAGTAAGCTCAGTTTGAGATTCTATTGTCAACAGAATAGAAACAAAATTAAAAAAAAGGTTCATAATGTATTAAAATATAAATAAAACACATTTCTTATAGTAAATGCATTAACTCCTCATTTTCAAAGTTCAAGATATAGTCTGTTAATATCTTTGATTATGAATATAAGGCAATTGACATAGTTTAACAAATCTAAGCACCCTTTCCTTTCACTTCTGGATTATGCAGAGAAGGGAATAACCATCGCTTATCAGATATGGACCATCACTTGTCTGTCACTGTGTCATGCTGTGGTGGCTTGTGTATTGCTATGGTGCTGGAAGCTATGCCACTGCTATTTCAAATACTAAGAGGGTCACCCATGGTGGGCAGGCTTCAGTGGAACTTCCATACTAAGAGAAACTAGGAAGAAAGGCCTGATCGTCTACTTCTAAAAATTGGCCATTGAAAACCTCACTTATGACAGAACAATGGCCAACTTGCTTTCTTTGGATAAATTATCTGAAGGGATCAATTGCTAGAGGACATAACATTTAGTGAAGTAGAGGGCCAATGAGGGTAGGAGATACCCTTGGATGGACTGGCACAAGAGCCACCATGATGGACTCAAATATGCTGGCAATTGTGAGGATGGTACAGGATTGAGCAACGTTTTGTTCTACTGTACAAAAGGTCACCATGAGTCACAGTCGACTCGATGGCAGCTAACAACAATTATGGTATGAAATCAGGTATGAAAGCAATGGAAACATTACCTAGTAGTTCCAATCCAGATGTAAAATCAGTGCAGTTGAGTATCTAGTCATTCTTCAACCAATTAAAGAAGTGTCATATTTGTTTTCATATCTCTAAGGAAGAGGGTTTTTTTTTTTTTTTTTTAATTAACTTAATTCTTTCTTCTGTGACCAACCAACCAAGCAGCTGCCCTTGAGTCATTCTGACTCATAGCAACCCCATATGTGTCAAAGCAGAACAGTTCTCTATAGGGCTTTGAATGGCTGATTTTTTGGAAGTAGGCTGCCAGACCTTTCTTCCAAGGTGCCTCTGGGTGAACCTGAACCTCCAACCGTTCAGTTAGCAGCCTACTGCGTTAGCCATTTGCACCACCCAGGGACTTCTTCTGTGAAGAAAACGAAAAGCTAAAATTGTGCCTGGCCTCCTATAAAATATTTTCATATGTTATACATTCTTTGGAAACCCTGGTGGCATAGTGGTTAAGTGCTACAGCTGCTAACCAAAAGGTCGGCAGTTCAAATCCGCCACGTGCTCCTTGGAAACTCTATGGGGCAGTTCTACTCCGTCCTATAGGGTCGCTATGAGTCAGAATCGACTCAACGGCAGTGGGTTTTTATATTCTTTACAATAGTTTTATTAAAACAGGATTGTGATTATAAAATAGATATAAAATACCAAATAACAGATTCCAAAATACTGCCTTCTTTTGCTGATAAAAATAATATCAGTGGAGAAAATAAGGGCTAGCTCAATGGCAGGTTAAATAAAACCTCAAAGAGATAATACAAATACATGCTTTTTTAAAAAGCACATTGCTTTCAAAATGGATGAATACGGACTAATTTTTCCCAAAGACAGCTCAAGTAACCAAGCTACAAATCTAAGTTTTTATATCTAAATTCTTCATCTACCTTGCATTTTTATTAAACAAAACAAAAAGATTCTTTAGAATCCCTGTGCTCACCAGTCCTTGCATTGGATGTAAGACTCAATGGCAGGTAGCCACTGCCTGCTGTGAGTTATAACTACAAAGGCATGGCACTTCCTAACAGCAAGGCACATTCACAGCTGGGGCTTTCAAATGACAGTTTTATTTTAGAGTCAATTGTGAGTGATCTTCGGACACAGGAAGGTGTTATTTGTGTGTGAGACTTTTCTTGATGTATTTAAGGAATCACAGTGTCTAAGGCTGTCAAAAACCAGCAGAGTATTTGTTAGAAATATAGCAAAAACTATATTTTTTCCCATAATTGTCTTTTGTCTAAATTGCTGTTCAATTGGTAAAGTAGTCAGATACTGAGATACATGATGCTACTTCACATTTTCTTCTACGCATTTTGTAGGGTTGGGTAGCATGTCTCAGAGGATCATCTTTCCGCTGTCTCAATGCAGTTCTAATTGCCTGTTATCACACGGCAGGGTTGTTGAGACAGAAGCAGTGGATTTTAACTCAGAAGTATAGGAACAGTGAGATACAACTCTCCCATGTGTTAATCTACCTTCAAATACAGATCAGCTTTGATGTAGTGCAAAGAGGAGAATGAATATCAGGACAAGGTACAACCTATAGCAGGAGTTGGCAAACCCTGGTCTCTGGGTCAAATCTGTAAGCTAAGAATTGCTTTTGTAGACTCCATGAGCTGAAAATATTTTTTACATTTTTAAACTGTTTAAAAAATGTTGGTAATTTGTTTTCTCTCTGTTAGGTAAGTACCTACATAACATCCTTGAATTTGCTTCTTGCCTCACAAAACCTAAATATTTACTGGTCCCTGGCTTAGATCAGAGTCAAACTGAGTTCATTTCTAACTTCAGTATTTAATTATTGGTAGCTCAGTTAATTTCTTTGAGCTCTCATATTTTACTTGTAAAATAGGACTTAATAATAGCTTGTCTGACTTCACATATTTAATGTGAAGGTATAAAAAGAAATGAATGTGGAAATATAATTGCAGTGCTTTTTATAGAAAAAGTAATTTAAAATTATATACACTAAATTTTAAAAATCTATAGTTTCACTTTAAATTTTCTAAATTCAGAGATGAGAACTATGCTGCGTTATTTTTTTTCCTGTTATTGTACTTTAGATGAAGGTTTACAGAACAAAGTAGCTTCTCATTAAACAATTAGTACACATATTGCTTTGTGACATTGGTTACCAACCCCACGACATGTCAAAACTCTTCCTTCTCGACCTTGGGTTCCCTATTACCAGCTTTTCTGTCCTTTCCTGCCCCCAAGTCCTTGCCCATGAGCTGGTGTGCCACTTTAGTCTCGGTTGTTTTATGGGCCTGTCTAATCTTTGGCTGAAGGGTAAACCTCAGGAGTGACTTCATTACTGAGCTAAAAGAGTATCTGGGAGTCGTGCTCTGAGGGTTTCTCCAGTCTCTGCCAAGCCAGGAATTCTGGTCTTTTTTTGTCAGTTAGAATTTTGTTCTACATTTTTCTCCAGCTCTGCCTGGGACCCTCTATTGTGATCCCTGTTAGAGCAGTCGGTGACGGTAGCCAGGCACCATCTAGTTGTGCTGGACTCAGTCTGGTGGAGGCTGTGGTAGTTGTGGTCCATTAGTCCTTTGGACTAGTCTTTCCCTTGTATCTTTGGTTTTCTTCATTCTCTCTTGCTCCCGACAGGGTGAGACCAGTGCAGTATCTTAGACGGCTGCTCACAAGCTTTTAAGACCCCAGACACTACTCACCAAAGTAGAATGTAGAGCAATTTCTTTATAAACCATGTTATGCCAATTGAGCTAGATGTTCCTCAAGACCATGGTCCCCACAGCCCTCAGCCCAGCAAGTCAGTCCCTCAGGAAATTTGGATGTGTCTACAAAGCGTCCATGACCTTGCCTTGGACAAGTTGTGCTGGCTTCCCCAGGATTATGTACTGTCTTACCTTTCACCAAAAGAACTATGCTGCTTTAGATGCAAATCAAAACATATCTGAAGCAGAATTTCTGGATAAAATTGCCACTGGATTATTCTTTCTATTTAAAGCATTGTACATTAAATTTCTGGCTTGGATGTCTTGGTAAAAATATTTTTAAAAAGATCACCAAGTAAAAATCCTTGAATTTCATAAGCAAAGAGAAGCAAATGGCAACATTCCAGATGATATGGCTTTGAGAAAAATTTATACTTAATAAATTCTCTTCCATAGTGTTTTCAAACACTGACATTCTTACCTACATATTTCTTTTAATACTTTTGCTAAAAAAAAAAAAAAAACTCAAAAGACAAAGTATTTCCCATATGCCTTACCACACCCATATAGCATACATTTCTACCTATGTAGCCATTCACATATTTTTTGCTTATTATTGCTGTTATTGGAAAATGTTATAGCATTTACCGTAGTTGTCCTTTATTCTTGCATTCCTCTCAGTGCCATTTTCCTTGGTCAAGTTGTGCTGGCTTTCCCCATATTGTGTATTGCCTTTCCCACCACTAGAATTAACACATGTCTACTATGTTTTTTTTTTTTCCATGTAGTAAGTAATTCACTTTCCCTCCCCCTCCCATCCCTGGTAACCTTCAAAGAACATTGCTTTCTGTGGTATACCTTATCTTGGCTTTTTATAAAAGTGGTATCATTCAATATTTGTCCTTTTGTGTTTGAATTATTTCACTCAGCATAATGTCCTCCAGATTCGTCCACCTTGGGACGAATTCTTTTTTAACAGGCTAACTAATGGGGTGAGACATTCAACTTGGGGGTCATTAAATTGAGGGCTTCTGGCTGGCAGCTGATAAATTCTCCATTTTTCTCACTCTAACTGTACAGAATAGGTGGCATGAACTTATTTATTAGAGTCATATATGCTCTATCTATATTCTCTTTTTCTTTCTTGACAGTTTTTGTTTGAAATGGTTAAATTATTTGCAATAGGTTGAATTTTTAAAAGCATTAGCAGAGCTTCCAAATTTTGTTTTTCTTCAAAATAAATTATAAAGTGAATGTTTATTTTCTAAACTAAATAGTTATTTCGTTATTAAATTTGTTTTCAGGATTATTGAGGAAAATTCACAGAATGCATTAAAGCATTAAGAAGAATCTAGAAATAGTTCATAACCACCCACCCCAAGACAACCAGGGATATTGCTTTGATGTATTTCCCGCCAGTCTTGCCCACCCTCTCTATTTATACAGTTTGGATTATACTTATATACAATTTAGTATTCTGGTTTCTTCACTTAATACTACACAGGGAATATTACCACACAGGATTAAATAGTATTATTTTAAAATATGATGTAATGATTGCATGCTGTTCAATCATATGGAATAAACTATATTTAAGGAGCTGGTGCAATCAACCATTAAATTGAAGACATCTATCAAATTTCTGATTAATTGGCAACGTCATTAGCAGAACTCCCAGTGCTGGTTGTATGGTTATATCTATATATTTTGATTCTAAAAAGAATTTTGAATCTACTACAAGAGAAAGCCTAATGTATAAGCATGTGCATGTTTGTGTGTGTATATACGTGTGTGTGTATACATGTGCATGTGTGTATGGAATTTTATTTTATTTTCCATGGAAATCTCATTCCTTAAGATAAAGTTTTAGATTTTAATTTCAGTTTAGATTTTTTAATTCAAGTATGTGTCTCAAGTTTTGTAAGCTATTATAATTACTAAATTTGTTGTAATCTTAAAATAGCCTGTCAGAAATATTGTATAAGACCACTATTATAAGATCTTGAGAAATAGTATAAACTGAGAAGAACACAGACTTTTGTGGTTATGAGGAGGGAAGGGAGGGAGGGTGGGAAAGGGTTATTTACTGATTAGTTAGTAGATAAGAACTACTTTAGGTGAAGGGAAGGACAATACTCAATACACGGAAGGTCAGCTCAACTGGACTGGACCAAAAGCAAAGAAGTTTCCTGAATAAACTGAATGCTTCGAAGGTCAGCGGAGCAAGGGCGGGGGTTTGGGGACTATGGCTTAAGGGGACTTCTAAGTCAATTGGCAAAATAATTCTATTATGAAAACATTCTGCATCCCACTTTGAAATGTGGTGTCTGGGGTCTTAAATGCTAACAAGCGGCCATCTAAGATGCATCAGTTGGTCTCAACCCACCTGGAGCAAAGGAGAATGAAGAACACCAAGGTCACACGATAACTATGAGCCCAAGAGACAGAAAGGGCCACATGAACTGGAGACTTACAACATCCTGAGACCAGAAGAACTAGATGGTGCCCGGCCACAACCGATGACTGCCCTGACAGGGAGCACAACAGAAAACCCCTGAGGGAGCAGGAGATCAGTGGGATGCAGACCCCAAATTCTCATAAAAAGACCAGACTTAATGGTCTGACTGAGACTAGAGGAATCCCGGTGGTCATGGTCCCCAAACCTTCTGTTGGCCCAGGACAGGAACTATTCCCGAAGGGACTGGACAATGGGTTGGAGAGAGATGCTGATGTATCAGGTGGATACTTGAGACTGTGTTGGCATCTCCTGTCTGGAGGGGAGATAGGAGGGTAGAGAGGGTTAGAAACTGGCAAAATTGTCACGAAAGGAGAGACTGGAAAGGCTGACTCATTAGGGGGAGAGTAAGTGGGAGTATGGAGTAAGGCATATATAAGCTTGTATGTATCAGACTGACCTGATTTGTAAACGTTCACTTAAAGCTCAATAAAAATTATTAAAAAAAAATAGCCTGTCAGGCACGATTTTCTGCTGACAAGATAGATAGTAAGCCCTATTAACTAAAACTATGATACTTTCTCAAGCTTAATAAAATACCCAGAAGTGCTTTATTGCTTACAGAACAAAACCCTCTCATTTGTTTCTCTAGCATTGTATTTTACTCTGTTTCCAGGCCATTTGTACCAGCCAGGCTTATTGAAAGCCCAAATATTTACTAATAAACAGTAAAATAAATTATAATAATCATTTTTTTAAATTGACTACTTGGTGTCAGGTATAGCTTTTAGTACTTTACATACATTAACTACTTTAACCCTCATAACAACCTTCTGAATTTGATACAATAATTATCCCCTTTTTGCAAAAGAGATATCCAAGACACAAAGAGATTAACTTGCTCAAGATCACACCCTTAGTACATTTCAGAACTGGGATTTAAACCCAGGTACTCGATTTTTATTTAAAGTAAAAACAGAAACCCTGGTAGCGTAGTGGTTCAGTGCTATGGCTGCTAACCAAGAGATCAGCAGTTCAAATCTGCCAGGTGCTCCTTGGAAACTCTATGGGGCAGTTCTACTCTGTCCTTTAAGGTCGCTATGAGTTGGAATAAACTCGACGGCAATGGATTTGGTTTTGGTTGGTTTAAAGTAAAAAACAATAAAATAACAATGTCCATATTTCTTTTGGAAACCTTGGTGGTGTAGTGTTCAAGTGCTACGGCTGCTAATCAAAGGGTCAGCAGTTCGAATCTGCCAGGTGCTCCTTGGAAAGTCTATGGGGCAGTTCTACTCTGTCCTATAGAGTCGCTATGAGTCGGAATCTACTCCACGGCACTGTGTTTGGTTTTGGTTTTATATTTCTTTTTGTTTTGAAATAATTTTCAGCTTCAGTTTTGAATAAATTAATTTGATCTCCACCTCCCCAAGTCAGTCTGATTGGCTAGTGACCAGAACCAGTTAATCATAATAAAAACCAATAGAGCCAACTGTTCAAATCCCAGTAAGAGTTGTTTTTCCAGAAGAGTTATTATACTGCCCTGAAGTAAGCCAAGAATGAAAAATGAAAGTAAGTTCATCTAGGGCTGTAGCTCTCAGTAAATGACTGGCATTACCCAGTGGTGAGACTACAAGCTTTTATTAGTTTCATGGTAATAGGACAGAGAGGAAAGGGTAAAATTTCTTCTAGCACCTGTTCCCCTTAGAAGGTCCTCATCCCCGAGTGAGCTGACAGAGAAACTTCTATGCACATATAGCCCCTCGTAGTGTCCTAAGTGAAGGGGACAAAGGGACCTTGGATTTATACATACCTTAGAAGGGAGAAGTTTATGTGCTGGGGTGCATAGGACAAGGCAAAGGGGAGAAAGAGGGAGGTGTCCCTTGATGCAATCTGGGCTCACGGTGTATGATGGTCCTGTGGTCATTGTCCTCAGCCTTGATGGCATCAAAAGAAGAACATTCCCTCCCTTTCTGGAATCTAAGATTAGATCTTGCCAGCATGCAATTATATAGCTAATCATATACCTTACCGCTAAGGCTCTAAGGGAACCTCCAACTAAGGCACTAGGGGAGGGATTCCCCTTCTCCTAGGGTACATTCTTTCAGTACAATTCCAGTGCCAGGGTCATGCAGATATGGGAGACGAAACTGCTTCTGCTGTCTCACATTCTCAAATATTCTATCTGCTCCACTGACTCCAGAAACCCTATACATATATCGTGAAAAAAAAATATTTTTAATCTCCCACAAGGAGATCAGGGAACTGAAGAACAGACAATAGTAACAAAGTTGTGAAAGTGACAAGACAGAGAGAGAGTGACAGCTGATTTAGCAGCACCATTGAGCATTGCGAACACTACAAGAGAAGTCAAGAAGTAACCCGTTTTACATGGTGGGAACCCCAGAGGCTGAGCAATTTTAGGATTGTTAATCTTGGGATGTAGGACAGGAATGAATGTAAAATCCAAACAGGCTTTTTAAGAAGCAGTTACAGTAAAACCTGTGAGAGGTAGAATTCACTGAGACTGGTTTTTCCAGGTCTCGTACATCTTCTGCCTTTGACAGGGTGCAGTCTTACCACTTTTCTGTCACTCATTTTAATGGAAAATATTTGAGTTTTCCTTCCCTGACAGGTTTCCATCTTACACAAGTTTCGGCTTTCACGGGTTTTACTTTATGTCCCAGAGCCCCAACCCTGCATAACTGAGCAACTGCTCCTTTGTTATCTTAGTAAAAGACTGATGAATTATTTTCTGCGGAGGGTAAAAGAAAGAGAATTTGGATGGGAAACGTGGCACAGTTGAGGACTGAGAGTGGGGTAGTTTTTTTGTAATAAACATCGAGATTCCCTGGATTTTTTCCTCTCTTGGATCCTGTAACCCTGGCAGACAGGGGTGACTCTATCTCACCAAGACTCTTATTTACTCTCCACTTATAAAGAAAAAACAACAAAAAAAAAATTTTTTTTTTCTTTTCCTCATATATCTGGAATGTGCTGACTGCAACCTGAAATCACTATAAACAGTTAACATTTGGAGAAACTGCAGCATTGTGAGATAGAATTTAACACAACTGGTTAAGAAAAATGGTTTTGGAGTTTGAATCCCTGGCTTCTGATCCCAGCTAAGGGAATTGCTGTCTGACTCTTATTTGCCTCAATTTCATACTTACGAAACGAAGGAAATGTTAGTAATTACTAGTTACTATAATAAGCCTCTTTTGATTTTGATAGAAAATCATGTTAAAACTGTCTTAAGAGAAAAAAAAAAAAAAAAAAGGAGGGCATGCATTTTTCCCATAACTGAGAAATCCAAGGACAGGTCTGAATTTGGGTATGACTAGATATCACAGCATCCATTTCCATTTCTTTTTGCCTTCACTGGGATATTTTGTATGAGTTGGCTTCAATTTCAGATAGAATCTCTTCTCATTATTGTAGCACACTATCAAACCCATAACCAAACTCACTGCCATCAAGTCGATTCATAGCAACCCTATAGGACAGAGTAAAACTGCCCCATAGAATTTCCAAGGAGTGCCTGGTAGATTCAAACTGCCGACCTCTTGATTATCAGTCAAACCCTTAACCAGGGTTTCCAACATACTACCAGTGCTACATAATTCAAGGTTCAAGTTCAATGCGGGAAAAGCAAGCTCCTGATAGGTTCCTAAGAGATTCTTGGATTGGACAGGTTAGGTCATGTGCCCATTCCTGAACCAATTACCACGGCCAAGAAACATCTTAACTGTCTACATTCTTACTTAAAATCTTAACATGCTTAACTCCTGGAGTTACTATGCACCCTGTCTCTATGCCCTCCTTCTTGTGTTTTAAACCTGAATGTCATGGATTGAATTGTGTACCCCAGAAATATGTGTCAACTTGGCTAGGCCATCATTCCTAGTATTGTGTGGTTGACCTCCATTCTGTGATCTGATGCAATTTTCCCATGTGTTATAAATTGTAATCTCTGCCTGTGGTTAATGAAGCAAGATTAGGTTATGTTAAAGAAGATTAGGGTGGGATGCAACACCTTTACTCAGGTCACAGTCCTGATCTGATGTAAGGGGAGTTTCCCTGGGGTATGATCTGTATCACCTTTTATCTTAGAAGAGATAAAAGTAGAGAGAAGTGAGCAGAGAGATAGGTACCTGATGCCACCAAGAAAGAAGCACCAGGAGTGGAGCGTGTCCTTTGGATCTGGGGTCCTTGCTCTGAGAAGATCTTAGACCAGGGGAAACTTGATGACAAGGACCTCCCCGAGAATCGACAGAAAGAGAAAGCTTTCCCCTGGAGCTGGTGCCCCGAATTTGGACTCCGAGCTTTGTAGCCTGTGGGATAATAAATTTCTGTTTGTTAAAGCCATCCACTTGTGGAATTTCTGTTATAGCAGCATTACATACCTAAGACACTGGGCATTCTGACTTCTGGCTTCTCTTGCCTCACTTACCTTAAAGTTTATTCTTTGACAGCACTGAACTACCTGTGAACTACTTGTTTCTTCCCCCTCCCCACTGTTCCTTGTCTTTCTTTATACGTGGAATACCCATGCTCAACCTGGAATACCCACTCTGTCTTCCTTCATAATTCTCACTCATTCCCCAAGACTCTAGTTCAGGTGTAATCTCCTCTGTGGACTTTCCTCAAAACCTCATAGTAGGTTCAGTATCCCTCCTCTGTGTATATAATTTATCGTATGATTTAGAGATATCTCTTTATGTGTCTGGGTTTCCCAGAAGCCTATGAGATATCAAATGACAGACACTGGGTCCTATTTATCCCTGTGCCCTCAATACCAAATGCAGTTCTTGTCACAAAATGTACATCTGTTGTCTTGAGATCTGAAATCCCATTGAATCATACACATCTTGTATTATAAAACTCTTCATATCATATTTAAAGTATTTACTGAATGTGTTATCTGGCTTTATATCCTTAGCATCCAGCCCAGGGTTTTAAAAAAGGCCAGACTTACTGGACTGGTAGAGACTAGAGGAACCCTTGAGACTATTGCCCTAAGATACTCTTTTAAACATGAAACTGTAGCCACTCCTGCAGGTCACCTTTTAGCCAAATAATAGATTGTCCTATAAAATAAAAAACAACACCCATGAGGAATGTGCTCCTTTAAGCAATCAACTACATGAGACCAAACGGTCAACATTTACCCAAAAGCAAAGATGAGAAGACAAAAAGGGGCAGAGAAACTGGGTGGATGGAAACTGGGCAGGCAGGGTGGAAATGATGAGAATGCTGACAGTTGCGGGGATTGTAACCAATGTCACAGAACAATTTGTGTCTGAATTGTTGGATGGGAATCTAATTTGCTGTATAAACTTTCACTAAAAAAAAAAAAAAAGATTTTACCCTTAGTTCTTGAAAGGGGAAAAAAGAAAGTGTTTCATGTATAGATGCAATTTCTTAAATCAAACTAAACCATTAAATTAGCTGACACAATCTCTCCTCTTCCATTGCTTCTCAAGAAAAACAAATAAATAAATTAAAAAGACCCAAATTGCTTTTCCCTTCGCATTAGGACTGTTTTAGCATTTTTCAGTATATAAACTGAACGTAATTCTCCCTTTTTCATTTTTCTGTTATTTGCTTGAGCCTATTAGAAATAGATATTTCAGCAGACATTAGATTTCAAAATTGTGACAGGATTTTATATAAAAAGAACATATCACTGCTAAACAGGTTTATTGATATAAAGTTAGCTGGCCTTTTAGAGGAAGGTTGCTATGAGCCAGAATCGACTCGATGGCAACAGGTTCAACAGGTTAGCACATAAAAAAAAGCACATAGGGGAGAATATTCTGTCATTTGTGTTTTTAGATCTATTGACAACATGCCATAGAAATGGAATATGATTACATTCTGAAGTAACCTACCAATTTTTATGAAGCTAAAGTTCATGTTTCATAGATATATTTAGGTCAAAAGGGAAAATGAAATAATTTACAAAATCAGAAAGTATCATCCAGGCACAATAAAACCTTTCTTTAAATCAATAATTTTGTAAAAAATAGCAAGAGCCTAGGAACTGGATTCAAATCCTGACACTACCACTTATTAACTAAGTATCTACAGGCAAGTAACTTGATCTAAGAGCTTGTTGCCTCACATATAATGGTATAATAAAGGTCACTGACAGTGCTGTAGCAAAGAGGCAGTAAAATAATATATTTAAGGAATTTGACAATGTTAAATATACATAATAAGTCTTCAACATTGATGCTGTGGTGGTGTTGTTAACAGCTATTGCTGGTTTTATTAACAAACTGGCATCATCATCATCATCACTCTCACCATCAGATTCATTAATAAATTATTTTGGAAGAAGACAGGGTAAAAATCCTTCATAAATAAGAGTACTAGGGACTATCTCTTCCATTTGGAGCTTGAATTCTGTAAGGGTATAGTTTGAATTTTGACACAGTGGCTACAACAATGGGCTCAAACACTGCAACGATTGTGAGGATGGTGCAGGACTGGGTGGGAAGTGTTTCGTTCTGTTGTACATAGCTTCACTATGAGGTGGAAACAACTCGACGGAGCCTAACAACAACACAGTATGGTTTTGGCCAAGTGTACTGTCAGGACCTGTCTTATGAAGAGGTGGTAGAGGTTGTAGCCACCCGTATGTATGTTTTGAAAGGTATCGAAAGATATTCCAACAAAACATGTCGACACCTTGGGCTATTCGTGTTGCTCAAGTATCCTTTGGGTCCCAAAGACTTTGTGGTTTTAACAATTCCCTATGTTGATGCTCTTCTAATATAAGACCCTTCAGGACAGAGTCCCCAGGGTTGAGCACAAAACCTGGCATACATTTTTGTGATGTGGATTATCTCTAGTAGGGAGGGGTATTACCTAAAATCATTGGAAACGTATCAGATTATTCCCAGTAGGGTCAGCTAATTCTAACTACTGGGACGCAGGAGAGAAGCCCAGCACCAGTTCCTAAGCCTGCAATGGTGAGCAGGGTGCCGAACAGAAGTCGAGAGGGTGCCATAGAACACTTTTCCTACTTCCCCATGTTTTGCATTGGTCTCTCTTTACTTAAAGAAAATGAAGGAAAAAAAGGCTGGCCAGTTGATTACAAAATGACATAATTATATTAATTTCCATTGTAGTCTATTAATCTTCTTTGTGTTTGCTTTAAGTTACTATTGAAAGTCAGTAAGGTAATGAAGAAAATACTTAAAGTATGGGAATATAGTGATTCAGTGATTATGCTGGAAAAAAATCAACACAGAACAGAATTAATTATTAGAGTGTACACAGACTAGTGACAAGCCTCATGAATCCTACCCCTGGAGATATTTGCTTGGTGGCTTAGGATGAATCACTGTTGCCTTTAATTTTCCAATATAGAAAAGACATGGAAATAGCAGAGGCCTCCTCCCTCTGCTGAAAACAGCTCTCATTCTGATTTTATGAGAGTTTTCTATGATCCCCTTTGTAGATGAAGTACAATTTTCTGCAGATTCATAACAACTGGAGATTTAGGGATTCAACGTGACTATGTGTTTGGATCTAAGATTCCTTCACTGTATTAGTAGTTATAGCGACTGATAATCTGGGAAGTATGAAAAACCATGACAGCACTGACTGGCCTTTATAAAACCTGTCATTAGCCATGATTTCAGCATCTGGATTGCAGCTTCACAAATTTCACAAGTTGAACAATACAAAAATAGTAATTTCTATAGTGTACTAGGAGCCCTGGTGATGCAGTGGTTAAGAGCTAAGGCTACCTACGGCTACTAACCAAAAGGTCGGCAGTTCGAATCTATCACCCACTCCTTGGATACCCTATGGGGCAATTCTACGCTGGCCTATAGGGTGGCTATGAGTTGGAATCTACTTGATGGCAATGAGTTTATAGTGTACTATGCTTTTATATTTTCAAAAGATCATTACTAAACATACAAAAACTAGTAAAGAAAAGATGGATAGTTAAAATTTATGTCAAAAATCACCAGAATCACCTTGATGGTGACGGTTTGGTTTTCTGGTTTTATAATCACAATTAATAATCACTATAATAACTGATATATTTAGATAATAATATAATAAACAATTCAGAATGGACCTGGAAAAATATCTTTGTTACCATGATATTCAGAATTTTTCCTCATACTCAGTGAAGATCTTGGTACCTTGAGCTTTGTTTTCCTCTTCTTTATCATTCTATTATCATGTTGACTTTAATGACCATCTGGATAAATAATCTAAAGAACAGAATTCTGATCTCTATGACGTTTTTACTTTAGTAACTTAGGCTCTTGCTTGGACTTGGCCCAATCACCCAGGAAATTTCTATATCTCAAATGTTAAACGTCATATGTTAATTTTTATTTTTAGGTAAAACCCTTCTACTAGCCCGTCTCTTTTATTCCTTTCCTTGTAGTAGACATGTTCATGTTCTTCTTCCAAACATCTAGTCTTTTTAGAAATCCCTTTTCTAACAGCCTAACAGCACCCTCAGCTTCACTGACAACTCAACTCAACTTGAACCCCATAGTCAATCATTTAAACCATACTCTAACTTGAGATCAGCCCCTGGAGAAGGACATCATGCTTGGCAGAGTACAGGGTCAGCAGAAAAGAGGAATACCCTCAACTAGGTGGATTGACACAGTGGCTGTGACCATGAGCTCAAGCGTAACAATGATTGTAAAGATGGTTCAGGACCGGGCAGTATTTCATTCAGTTGTGCATAGGGTCACAATGAGTCAGAACCAACTTGATGGCACCTAACAACAACAACAACAACTAGTATGCTTTATTACTTCCAACCTGTCAATTCCGAACTCTGGAACAATGCAGTCATCTACTTTTTCAACTTCTGCACCCGAACTGCTGAGTAAGGCTATCGAAAATGCATACCGATTGGGTACTATAAATTCATTCTTTCAGATTTAAACAAGGTGATCATTAGTTAAATCAGGTAAATTGTTATTAGATAAAATGCCTAAAGCACAATTTATAAAAAAATTGATATTTGGACTCCATCAAAATTTAAAACTTGGTGCTTTATAAGATATCATTAAGAAAATGAAAAGATAAGCTATATAAAAAAAAAAAATACTGGGGAAAATATTTACAAACCATATCTGATAACTTATATCCAAGAATATTAAGCGTTCTTAGTACTGCATAATATGAAGCCAAACAACTCAAAATACACAAAAGATGTGAATAGCTACTTCACCAAAGAAGCTGTATATAATAATAATAATAAAAAAAACACACTAACAGATGAATAAATAAAATGTGATATATACATACAGTGGAATATTATTCGGCCATAAAGGGAAAGGAAGCTTTACCATATGGATGAACCTTCAAAACATCATTCTGAATGAAATAAGTCAGATACAAAAGGACAAATATTATACGACTCCACTTATATGAAATATCTGGAAT
This sequence comes from Elephas maximus indicus, assembly GCF_024166365.1. Classification (NCBI taxonomy): domain Eukaryota; kingdom Metazoa; phylum Chordata; class Mammalia; order Proboscidea; family Elephantidae; genus Elephas; species Elephas maximus. The sequence goes on along the minus strand of NC_064822.1, from coordinate 140,299,097 downwards.
AGGCAAATGCAGAGAGATCAAAGTTTATTAGTAGTTACCATTCAAAAATTAAAAGGAACCAACCACTGAAACATGGTACAACATTTAAGAACCTAAAAACATTTTGCTAAGTGAAAGCAGTAGGACAAAAAGACCACATATTACATGAATCCATTTTATTAAACGTCCAGAAAGGACAGAAAGCAGCTTAGTGTTTGCCCGGAGCTAGAGGTTGGAGTGGGGATTGACTACAAATAGGCATGAGGGATCTTTTTGGAGGTGATAAGAATGTTCTAAAACTGTATCGGCTGATGGTTGGACAATTCTGTACATTAATGAAAAATCATTGAATTGTACAATTAAAATGAGTCAATTTCATGATATATAAATTATACCTCGATAAAGCTGTTAAAATTTGGGGGGGGGGCTTCAACACTTCTCAATAATGCTTTTATTTTGTCTTAGAAATTTTTACCCATAGTCTGCTGTTATTCCAATTTTTCATAAATGTTTCAATACCCTATCCTGTATATACATTCCTCATTCTCGGCAATGACTTAGCCTCTTATTTTAGAGATAAACCAATATCTAGAATTTATAAGCTCTGGGTATTTTACCAAGTCAATTAATGCTTATGGCCCCCTTTTCTGTTTAAGGAAGACATATGTTTCCTCTAAGCTAACCTCTCTGGGCTTGTACTCTTGGTCCTATCTCTCTTCCTGAAGCCTTCCAATATCATATTTAATAATTATCACTTTTTTTGGTCTAGAAACTCACTTCCTACCCTATCGCAGCTCAAGCTCTCTCATCCTCAGAGCAAAACAGTGTATCATCAACAACTTAATTTTCATCATGTCTCTTGTGTTGGCATCTATCTGACCTTTCTCATTATCTTTACTCCTACTTTCCTGAAGGAAATCTCGGCCTAAATTGTTTCAACCACCAAACCTCCCCTTTTCTCTTCAGTTTTTTATAATCTAGCATGCTCCCTCACTACTTCAAAGAAACTAACTTTGTTAAGCTTACTAATAAGAAACTAGTTGCCAAACTGCCTATCTCCATGGGATTTGATATTGTTGCCCTTCCCTCCTCGCTCCATTTCGAAAACATCCGTTGATTCACTGATTTATCCAACTGCCCCTTCAATAGCTGCTCATTCTTATTACTCTTTAAATTTCAAGGATTCACTCTCAGTGCTTGTTTTCTCACTCTACACTATAAATACAGATGTGTTCTTAGCCTTTACAGAGTTGGTTCTCATAGTGTTTTAAAACAAAGCTCAATTAGTTTCTACCAAAATAGGCCACAGGCAGGCCTGAGGCTCGCTCCTCTGAGGGGTGTTATGGCTAGGAAACTGACCTTAGATCTGCCCTTCTTGCGTTAAAAATGCAGAAGAATGCTTGTATTATTTTTGCTGTGGTTACTTCCACCTGGTAGGTAGACTTCTCATGACTGGTGGCCTTCACAGTCTGTGTAGGTAGTATCATCATCAGCTGTATCTCTGTGGGAAGTTTAAGGGACCTAAGAAGTTTTCATGACCATATGTGAGAATGTTCACTGTCTCCTGCTTTGTAGAAGCTTCTTTGTAACTTCATAGATTATTTACCATTAAAGAAAATTTATATCTTTAACTGTATCTATTGATTTCATCCACCTCCTGTCTTCTGGTTGTCCTACTTTGGTGGCTTGTGTGTTGCTACGATGCTGAAAGCTAAGCCACTGGTATTTCAAATACTAGCAGGGTCACCCATGGTGGCCAGGTTTCAGTGGTGGTTCCAGACTAAGACAGGCTAGGAAGAAAGGCCTGATAATAAACTTCCAAAATACTTCCAAAATTACCATTGAAAACCCTATGGATTGCAACAGAATGTTGTTAACCAAAGCATAGGAAGATGAGCTCCTGAGGTTGGAAGACACTAAAAATACACAGTGGCTGCAACACTGGGCTCAAGCACACCAAAGAACGTGAAGATAGTGGAGGACTGGGTAACATTTTGTTCTGTTGAACATGGGGTCATCATGAGTTAGAGCCAATTCTATGGCAACTAATAGCAAAAAACAATTGATCTCACAGATCTGTTATGACAATTAATAATATTTAAACATTTAAGATTTCTCACAAAAATCCAGACATGACTTCACTTGAAAAACCAAATGGTTTGGCAACCTTTGGCCCTCCTTACCAAGTTTTTGCATTTCCACGAGGTAGTAGCCTCTGAGCGAGGGTAGCTACCCCCTTTATACTGCTCGTGTACAGTTCAGTTCAACATCCTTCATGTGAGCTGCTTGACCTCTTGATTTGAACTTCTTGTATTTATATTAAACACACTCACTACTTTAATTCAGTATTTATATAGTGACTGATCCTGTATCTCCAAGGACATATCCACCAGGGAGTCACACAGAAAAAACTCAAGTTCCTCTAGAAATGGTATCTCCATCTTGACTTTTACAACTGCTTCTTAACCAGTCTCCCTGCCTTTGTGTCATCCTTCCTCAGTATTCCTATCCTGTGGTGGGAGGATTGTTTTGTGATGCAATGATTATAACATGCACTCCTGATTTGAAGTACAAAAATACTAATTAAAAGTAGTAAAATAGCTCCTTATCACCTACAGGTCCAAACACTGCAGATAGCCCTCCAAACGCTTTATCCCTTGCCATCCCTACCCACAACTTCAATGCACAGGCTGAATTCCATTATTAATGGCTCCATAACCCCAGCTATTCCGCACCTCCATGCTTTCACTCCCAAAGTTCCTTTGGATTTTTCCAAGGCTGGTATATGTCAAAAGGAGCCCTGGTGGCATTGTGATCAAGATCTCGGCTGCTAACCAAAAGGTCGGCAAATCCACCAGCTGCTCCTTGGAAACCCTACAGGGCAGTTTTACTCTGTCCCATAGGGTTTCTATGAGTTGGAACCAACTCAACGGCACCTAATAACAACAACAATGTATGTCAAAAAGCCTTATGCTTTCTTTAAATTTCCGTTTAAATAATACCACTTTGTTAGCCCTTTCTTATACTCACAGACTGAAATAATTGTTTCACTTTGGTAATTCCAAGGCATTTTGTATATACATCTATATGACTTGGCCAATTTTATTATCACTTTACTTATTTTTCTTGTTGTTGTTTAAATTTTTTCTTTCTGGCCATTAAACTGAGAGACTTTTCGCATTTATTGTTTTGTTTCATTTAAACTCAAGGTGCTATTATAGTAGTAGGCACTTAGGAGAGAGCTGTATTTGTTAATCAAATGTTTGTCAATGCCAGTATAAAAGCCAGTAAAAGGATAGTCACAGGAGTTAGAAGGGCCAAAACAATACCATCTCTCAGATTTACCTTTTATATAGCCTCCCTCCCAAATTTAACTTTTATATAGCACAACACAATTGTATAATACTATGCAAATTAGGATTGGTCTCATTAAATCAGAGCTTAATGCATAAATACACATCTTTTAACTGTTTGTTATTAATTTACTGGCGAAGTATCCAGAGAGTCTCTAACATGTCTACAAAGATTATAAGTATTGGCTCATTTTTTCTAAGTCAGGTTAATAAGGAAGTGGGGTTGCATATAATTATCAGCACTGGGCTGATATGAAAAGTAAAAGGGCTGTGTCATGGATTGAATTATATCTCCCCCCTCCCCCATAAAAAAAAAATGTGTGTATCAACTTAGGCCACCATTCCCAGTATTCTGTGGTTGTCCTCCATTTTGTGATTGCAATTTTATGTTAAAAAGGATTAAGGTGAGCTCGTAACACCACCCTTACCCAGGTCACATCTCTAATCTACTGTAAAGGGAGTTTTCCTGGGGTGTGGCCTGCACCACCTTTTATATCTCGAGATAAAAAGAAAGGGAAGCAAGCAGAGAGTTGGGGACCTCATACCACCAAGAAAGCAGCACCAGGAGCAGAGCGTGTCCTTTGGACCTGGGGTCCCTGCACCTGAGAAGCTCTTCAGCCAGGGGAAGATTGGGGACAAGGACCTTCCTCCAGTGCCAACAAAGAGAGAAAGACTTCCCCTGGAGCTGACACCCTGAATTTGGACTTATATCCTACTAGACTGTGAGAGACTAAATTTCTCTTTGTTAAAGCCATCCACTTGTGGTATTTCTGTTACGGCAGTACTAGATGACTAAGACAGGCTGCTATATTTTTGATCAATAAAATGCTTAAACTACAGTTGGCCATTGAAAGAATTTCTCTTTCCTTTGGGGCCATTTTAAATCTACTGATAAGAGCAATTTAACTGCTCTCTATTGTTAATTCACATTTCAAAGGGGAACCTATAACCTTCAATATAGCAAGAAAAAACAAATCAAGTCCATTGCTACTCTAGCCAGCTCGCTACTTTGCTGTTATGTAAGTACACTTTTACTTAAAAAGCTTTTATAAAAAAACCTAATATTAAAAAAATAATAAAACTATTGATTTTTTAGGCTTTTAAGACTTCTCATCAATAAACTATTATTACAAGACTTGTCACTTACCAATTTACTAAAATGAATCAATCCACAATATGTTTCATAATACTTAAAAGAACCATTACTTAAGGAAGTTGAGAAATCACAAGGATAGGAGGTAAAAGACCTGACTCCTTGTATATTAGCTACATGATTTTGGGAAATTACTTAATATCTCTGAATTTTAATTGTTATATTCACTAACAGAGAGGGTTAGACTAAATTTGCATTTCTTAAAATGTGAAAAGAACAATTAATAATTATTATGCAGAAAAAAGACAGGGAATCAGTGATGAAAATCTTAAGGAAACTGAATTAAATAAAGTTAAGCAGGTTTTGTTTTGAACTGCAGGACTTCTCAGGACCTTTGTTAAGTTAATATACATTCTGATATGATATTCAGCATTTCTCAAATGTATCAAGTTCCAGAAAACTCACTGTAAACTTGAAATATTAAATATCATTTCGTGGGATAAGAAATATTATTTGGAATCACGAGACTATATGCCACTTGAAATAGTATGGTTAATTTTTTGATGCCTTTGAATTTTTTTAAGCTGACATTTCTGTTTCATAAACTGACATGGTTATTTCACTGATTTACATGACAGATATTTATTGAGGTCCCACGATGTGCCAAGTGCTGGAGACACAAAGGTGATTTAAGGCACTATCCTTACATTCAAGTGTTCCCTATCCTATGAGGGAAATAGACAGATAAACATAATTATAGTTGTGACCATAAAACAAACAAGTGAACTACATGCCGCAGGAGCACAGAGAAGGTATCTTTTGAAAATGAACAGAGAGGATGTTAATAAAGAATTTTTGGCATTTAAAATCTTACCTGCAATGTTGTGTGTGCTTTTATTACTAAAAAAAAAAAAAATTCCCTGACTAGCTATTATGAAGAGCCACAGAACATTGTCTGACATAGTGCTGGAAGATGAGTCCCTCAGGTTAGAAGGCACACAACATGTGACTGGGGAAGAGCTCCCTCATCAAAGCAGAGTCAACCTTAATGATGTGGATGAAGTCAAGCTTTTGGGACCATCATTTGCTGGTGGGGCACGACTCAAAATGAGAAGAAAGAGCTGCAAACATCCATGAATAATTGGAACCTGGAATGTATGAAGTATGAATCTAGGAAAATTGGGAATCATCAAAAATGAAATGGAAAGCATAAATATCAATATCCTAGGCATTAGTGAGCTGAAATGTGCTGGTATTGGTCATTTTGAATCTGACAATCATATATCACGCTTGGAATGACAACTTGAAGAGGAATGGTGCTGCGTTCATCCTCAAAAAGAACATTTCAAGATCTATACTGAAGTACGATGCTGTCAGTGATAGGATAATATCCATACATCTACAAGGAAGACCAGTTAATAAAACTATTATTCAAATTTACACACCAACCACTAAGGCCAAAGATGAAGAAGTTGACGATTTTTTTACCAACTTCTGCAGTCTGAAATTGATAGAACATGCAATCAGGATACACTGATAACTACTGCTAATTGGAATGTGAAAGTTGGAAACAAAGAAGATTGGTAGTTGGAAAATATGGCTTTGGTGATAGAAACAATGTCAGAGATTGCATGATTGCATCATTGCAAATACCTTTTTTCAACAACATAAACGGTGACTATACACATGGTCCTCACCAAATGGAATACACAGGAATCAAATTGACTACATCTGTGGAAAGAGACTATGGAAAAGCTCGATATCATTCATCAGTCAGAACAAGTCCAGGGGCCGACTGTGGATCAGACCATCAATTACTCCCATGCAAGTTCAAATTGAAACTGAAGAAAATTAGAACAAGTCCAAGAGAGACATAGTATGACCTTGAGTATATCCCACCTGAATTTAGATACCGTCTCAAGAACAGATTTGACAAGTTGAACACTAATGACCAAAGACCAGACAAGCTGTAGAATGACATCAAGGGCATCATACATGGAGAAAGCAAAAAGTCATTAAAAAGACAGGAGAGAAAGAAAATACCTAAATAGATGTGAGAAGAGACGCTGAAACTTGCTCTTGAACGTCAAGTAGCTAAAGTAAAAGGAAAAAAATGATGAAGTAAAACGCTGAACAGAAGATTTCCAAGGGCGGTTGGAGAAGACAAAGTATTATGATGACATGTACAAAGGTCTGGAGATAGAAAACCAAAAGAAAAGAACACATTCAGCATTTCTCAAGCTGAAAGAACTGAAAAAAAAAAAAATTCAAGCTTCGAGTTACAACACTGAAGGATTCTAAAGGGAAAATACTAAATGATTCAGGAATCATCAAAAGAAGATGGAAGGAATACTCAGTCTTTATACCAAAAAGAACTCGTTGACATTCAACCATTTCAGGAGGTAACATATGACCAGGAACAGACGGTACTAAAGTAGGAAGTCCAACCTGCACTGAAATCACTGGTGAAGAACAAGGCTCTAGGAATTGTCCGAACACCAGATGAGATGTTTCAGTGAACAGATCCAATGTTGGAAGTGCTCACTTGTCTATGCCAAGAAATTTGGAAGACAGCTACCTGGCCAACCAACTGGAAGAGATCCATATTTATGCCTATTCCCAAGAAAGGTGATCCAATTGAAGGTGGAAATTATTGAAAAATATCATTAATATCACATGCAAGTAAAATTTTGTTGAAGATCATTCAAAAGCGGCTGCAGCAGTATATCAACAGGGAACTGCCAGAAATTCAAGACAGATTTAGAAGAGAACGTGGAACCAGGGATATCATTGCTGATGTCAGATGGATCCTGGCTGAAAGCAGAGAATATTAGAACGATGTTTACCTGTGTTTTATTGACTATGTTAAGGTATTCGACTGTGTAGATCATAACAAATTATGGAAAACATTGTGGATAATAGAATTCCGGAACACTTAATTGTGCTCATGAGGAATCTGTACATGGATCTGTACAGGCAGTCATTTGAACAGAACACGGGGATACTGCATGCATCAAAGTCAGGAAAGGTGTGTGTCAGGGTTGTATCCTTCCACCACACCTATTTAATCCGTATGCTGAGCAAATAATCTGAGAAGCTGGACTATATGAAAAAGACCGGGGCATCAGGACTGGATGAAGACTCATTAACAACCTGCGTTATGCAGATGACACAAACTTGCTTGCTGAAAGTGAAGAGGACTTGAAGCACTTACTGAAGATCAAAGACCACAGCTTTTGATATGGATTACACCTCAACATAAAGAAAACAAAAATCCTCATAACTGGACCAATAAGCAACATCATGATAAACAGAGAAAAGATTGAGGTTGTCAAGGACCTCATTTTACTTGGATCCACAATCAACACCCAAGGAAGCAACAGTCAAGAAATCAAAAGACGCATTGCATTGGGAAAATCAGCTGCAAGAGATCTCTTTAAAGACATCACCTTGAAGACTAAGGTGCACCTGACCCGAGCCATGGTGTTTTCAGTCACCTCATATGCATGGGAAAGCTGGACAATGAATAAGGAAGATCAAAGAAGAATGGACGGCTTTGAATTGTGGTTTGTTGAAGAATATTGAATATGCCATGGACTGCCAAAAGAATGAACAAATCTGTCTTGGAAGAAGTACAACCAGAATGCTCCTCGGAAGCAAGGATGGCAAGACTGCATCTCACATACTTTGGACATATCATCAGCAGGGATCAGTCCTTGGAGAAGGATATCATGCTTGGTAAAGTGAAAAAGAGGAAGACCCTCAACAAGATGGATTGACACAGTGGCCGCAACAATGGGCTCAAGCATAGCAACAATTGTGAGGATGGTGCAGGAGTGGGCAATGTTTCTTTCTGTTTTGCATAGGGTCACTGAGTTAGAACTGACTCCACGACCTAATAACAACAGTCATTTTCTGGAGCCCTGGTGACGCAGTGGTTAAGAGCTCAGCTGCTAACCAAAAGCTCATCAGTTCAAGTCCACCAGTTGCTCCTTGGAAACCACGTGGGGCAGTTCTACTCTGTCCCTTAGGGTCACTATGAGTCAGAATTGACTCGATGGCAATGGGTTTTATCTATTTTCTGCAGGGGTGTTGTGCCTTGTAGGAATTAAGATGTCAGGATTTAAAGGTGAAAGCAAATCAGCAAAGAAGTTTATATCTCAAGGACCCCATTTTCCTTACTTTGCTGAGTAAAAATGAACAAAGAGGTATTACCTTTGTATTACCTTAAGGCTTTTCTTGCCTATCCTACTTGGATGGATATCACAGTTAAGAAAATATATGAAAAAAAAAAAAAAGAATCACATACAAGAAGGTTTTTTGAGTTACAGAGAGACTTAGACAACTTCAATATTTATGACAATGTATTTCAAACTATATAGAAATCTCTTCCTGAATAAACTATTCCTGAATAAAACTATTTTATAATCTCTTCAGACTCTTATCTATAATAAAAGGGAAACTCCTATCTCTCCTGACAGGAGGATTTGCACTCTTATCTTTTTCTTATACTTTGCACATGTTATCAGGAGGGACCAGTCCCTGGAGAAGAACATCATGCTTGGTAAAGTAGAGTGTCAGTGAGAAAGAGGAAGACCCTCAGTGCAATGGATTGACACAGTGGCTGCAACAGTGGGCTCAAACATAGCAATGGCTGTGGGGATGGCACAGGACGGGGCAGTATTTCATCCTGTAGTACCAACTCGAAGGCACCTAACAACAACAACAACATTATCTTTTGTATTCTTTCAATTAGGTAACTCTTTTAAAAACAGTTCATATGTTTCTTAAAAGCTGGATCTACTAAACAAACACAATTTATTTGAGGTGCAACACATCATTATTTGATCTAATTTAAAGATTAGTGACATTGGTATATTTTAACATTTTGCTAGTCTCTTTCCCTTCAGAAACCACAGCTGGCTGTGTCATTTTTATGTTAAATTGTCTATGTTAAAACAGTATTTATGTTTTCCTAGGCCTGCCATCTCTTTGGTTATTTTAAGATAATGATAGCACCTGGAAGACTTGTTAAAGCTCAGATTGCTGGGCCCCATCTCTGGAGTTTCTGATTCAGTAGGTCTTGGATGGAGTTAAGAGTCTGCATTTCTAAACCCTGAGAGTATGGCCCCGGACACCCTTTTAACTCAATATTGATGTCATTCTAGAGGTTCACCCTTCAGACGAAGATGAAACAGGTTCAAAAAACAAAACAAAACAAAAACACACACACACACACAAAAAAAAACAAGGCTAAACAGGCTCACCCAGGGGCAAGAATAAGAAGGCAGGAGGGGACAGGAACACTGGCAATGGGGAACCCAAGTTCAAGAAAGGGAGAATGTTGACATGTAGTGGGATTGGCAACCAATGTCACAAAACAATATGTGTATCAATTGTTTGATGAGAAACTAATTTGCTCTGTAAACCTTCTTCTAAAGTACAATAAAAAAAGAAATCTGCATTTCTGACAAGTTCTCAAATGATGCTGATGCTGTTGGTTCAGGCACCACAGCTTAGAACCAGTGCTTTTGCAGGCGCCAATTTATTAGACCCCTAGGACTTTCTGTCGACCTGAGGTTTCTTAATCTAGAGCCTGAATAGATCAGGAAGTGCTCGTTATCCCAGTCTTCTCCAAATTAAAGTTGCTTCCTAGGTTCTGTTCTCACAACCTCATTTCCTTCTTTTATTGTTTTCCACTGTAAGAATCTGTAAGTCATTAGTTTGCAAAGTAGGGATCACATTTTAGATTTCCTCCTCTCTAGTCACTGTCTCCTAGTTTTTCATGTGATCCATTCCCTCTCTTTCATAATATTCTTAAGGAGCTTTGGCTCTTTTCTTGCCTCATTTGCCTCTGTACCCAATTGGGTCCAATTGCTAGCCATAATCATTCATTTGTTCATTCAGTCCACTAACATTTGTTAAAGAATCAATATATAATAAATATGACAAAATTTTTGCACTCATGAGTTTAAATTGTGATGGGAGATAGAACACTAACATGTAAATAAATTAAAAAGTGTATTCAGGGACTGATACATACAGTGAAGGAAATAATACAAGTAATAGAGGCCCTGGTGGCACAGTGGTTAAGCATTTGTCTGCTAACCAAATGGTTGCCAGTTCAAATCCACCAGCTGCTCCTTGGAAACCCTATTTGGCAGTTCTACTCTGTCCTATAGGGTCACTATGAATCAGAATTGACTAGATGGCAATGCATTTTTTTTCATTTTAATGGGTAAGAAAGTGACTGGAAAGGAAGTATAGCTTAGCTACCCAGAGAGAGAGGGTAACATTAAGCTGAAACCAATGATGAGCTGAAGGCAATAAAGCAATGAACATGAAAACGATGTTCCAGGCAAAGAAAACACCAATTCAAAAGCTCTGAGATGGGAACGAACTTAGATTACTCAAATGGCAGAAAGAAAGAAGTCCAGTGTGTTGAAGTTAGTGAAGGAGGCATGAAAGAAAATGGTTGAAGAAGAGTTGAAGGAGGTGTGGGGTGGGCAAGAGTCCACGAGTCATTTTTAACCACATACTTCACACATTCATTAGTGAAACCCGTGGCGTCGTGGTCAAGAGCTATGATTAATCAAAAGGTCAGCAGTTTGAATTCACCAGGTGCTCCGTGGAAACCCTATACAGCAGTTCTACTCTGCCCTATAGGATTGCTGAGTTGGAATTGACTCAATGGCAATGTTTGTTTGTTTGTTTTCCATACACATAGAGTATACAGATCAGGAAACTAGGATACATACAGAATGAGAGCTGAGACCATTCCTCTGGCCACCATAAGTTAAAATATCAACAGAATTTGAGTAAGAAGAAATTTAAAGACTAATAGCAGAATTCACTGTCTAGCTTTGACATTGGTAGCATTCATATATGCTAATGAACCTACACAGCTATTATTTTGAAATATGGATACAATGAGTTTTAACCTTTGTCCTCTTCATAAATACTGAATTAAAAAGCCAAGAACCACTCTAGGTATTATTGATACATAGTAGTACTGAAAATGGGCAATCTCTTCAATAATTTCAAGATTCTGAGTGAAGAGGGGGAAAAATCAAGTCAGAAACACGTCTTACAATATTATTTTACAAAAGCAATGTTCTCCAATAGCAATGAGTCTGATACAATTGGCAAAACAATTTCCAGCAAAATAATAACTGGTATATGAACACACACACCCCTTTAAGCAATCTGAGACAATAGAGAATTAGAAACGATCCTAAAGCAAGAGTTGTATATTCTCAACAATACCCTTAAGAAAAGCATCAAGACTTTGGTACCTGATAATTTGAAATAATTTGGTATCTTTGATCATTAGCCTCCAGATAAATCTGAGGGTATCTAAGCTGAAAGGAATTTATCAAGCAGGTTCCTTTCAAGTAAGGAAAATAAGTCTAGGTTTACAATATCGGTTTTATAAATATTAAAATTTGTCACTACATAACCTGAAATTTAAAACAATATTCTCACCAACAGCACTTTTTTTTTTTCAGTATTAAAGAGCTAAAAACATTTTGCAAATGGAATCACCTTAGTTTTAAAAATATTTCCAAAATAATTATTATATTAGAACAAAAAATCCTTTTGGTTTATACTTTAAAATTCTTATGATTTCATTTTGAGCCTGTTTTATTCACTCCTCAACATCACATATTTTGGTAACATTACCTGTCTGCATCCACTGTCACATCATGAACCCCTCTTTGGATGACATCTCTGGAAGTTGCTGTGTCTGGTATTCGGTTCAGACTTCTAGTATACAGGTTGAGCCCTCCATCTGTCATGTATCTGAAAATAAAAGTCTAGTTAATCAACAGAAAATTAAATGACTTCATTTTATAATTTAATTTAACAAACTGTTCACAATTTTCAATAATTACTCAAATATGGTCTACTGGAGTTTCTTCTGTATAAATGTTCTACCAGGAAGAATTAAAATATCTTTTAAAGTTTATTTGGATATCAACCTTTATTATTGCAACAAATTCCCAGCCTACTAAAATGTTTTCTTCCCTTTTGTTATCTGTATTTTGAAAAAAGCTTATAGATAATATAACTAACAAAAATAACACCAAGATAATTTCATTTTGTAAATACCATTTGTGTAGAGTTGAAGGTCATAGGAGTAATGAAATATTACTAAACTTAATATTAAAACTTAATATTAGCTTAGCTTATTTATAAGTAAAATTTATGCCACAATTGACCACTATCCTAAATAATAACCAAGATACATTGTTTAACATGTGTCAGGAAATGTCCTAAAAAATTTACACACAATGACATAATTATATCTGCAGTGTAAAGATGAAGAAAATAAGTAAGCACCAAAAGGTTAAACGCTTGCCCAAGATCACTCAATATCCAGACTAGAGGTGAGAGATGAATCTAGGAAGCTAACTCCAGTAACAATGATCTTAACCATCATGCCATGTTGTCTGAGCTAACGCACCACACTGTCCTGCTTCCTGCCTCTGAAAACTACCTAACCTGCCATCCCCTGACCACCCCTATCACACAGGGTTGGTAGACTATGATAGTCATGTGACTATTAAGCAATTTTGCTTCCCTAGCCATGAGCCATGAGGGATTAGATCAGGGTTTTAATCTACTACCTCATGAAAGACTGATTAGGTCTTTTTCCCTTGAGAATTGGAATTAGTCTTTTCATGGGCATAAAGTTGATGATAACGGAAACAGGGGAGGTGAGGGATCTGTTTTCTACCAGGCGCAAAGATTCACAGAAAAATCTCTCAGAATATAAGATGAAGCAGAAGCACAAAGAAAAGCTAAGACAGTTGGCCATGTGGTTTTAGCTTCACAACCTGCCTTTCATTTCTAGAGGACCTCAATATTTCCTTAAAATCGTCTCATATTTATTTAAGCAAACTCAAGTTGATTTAATTTTTTGGGATAAAAAAAATTAATCAAGGTCATCAAGCCTTTAATTCCCATATTTAATTGACTCTTAACCAAGTAGTTTAAAACCAGGGTTAATGAGCAGGACTAGTTATTTACATAATTAGTAGATGTGGTAACTTACTAATTGACAGGCCTTGAACAAGTTTCATGAACTGTGCCTCAATATCCTTCTCTGAAAATAGGAAAAGTAGTATCTACTGTAGGTCAAAACCAAAAACCAAACCCAGTGCCGTCAAGTCGATTCCGACTCATAACAACCCTACAGGACAGAGTGGAACTGCCCCATAGAGTTTCCAAGGAGCACCTGGCAGATTTGAACTGCCGACCCTTTTTATGATAATTAAAGAAGTATTTAAAGCTCTTAACATATTGATATAGTAAAAAAAAAAAAAAATAAGAGTCTATAAATAGTAGCTATTTATATTCATGATGTCTCTCCCACACTTACTGAGAATTTTATGCAAGACTTGTATAGACAAAAGAATAACACTAAATTTTACTGTATTATCCTTAGAAAGTACTCTACATGGTTAATTTTCTTGACACCTGAAGAACTTAAACTCCCCCCACCCCCGAATTTAAAAAACAAAAGGAGGATTTTGGCTCTAAAATATGTTAAACATGGATGTGTTCTTTTAAAGAGGGAATACCAAAAAAAAAAAAAAAACAACTAGATAATAATTTAACTTTTTCTTATGATAAATTCATGGCTATGAGCATCAGTTACTGTACTGTGTATAGGAATACTCAGTGGGATAATTGACAAGTGAAGAGCCAACCATTTGTCCTTCATATTTTTTAATTTTTCAGCAGCTACTTTTTTCTGTTGTCAATGTTTCGATGTTTGTCCTTGCTTCCAATTTCTTATCTTATTTTCCACAGTTATCAGCCAGTGTTCCAGAATGTCTTTATTGCCTCTTTTTTTGAAGGTGGAGCAGTTTTGAAGGTGAAAATTTCTTATAAAGTAAAAAGGTTTAGTGGCAAATATTTTCCTCATTCATTTTTTTGGAATTACGTTTTAAAAAGTCAGAGTGGTAGAAATCTTCTCTCATGATCTTTTTCCCCCCTCTACTTTTTTAAATCCTTAAGCCTAACCTAACTCTGGGAGAAGTTATAACAATGTCTACATTTTGTGTTATATATATTATTTTTTTTTATATTATTAGTCTGAACAAAAGTATTTAGCAAAGTGTTTTTTATATAATTTAGGATCAGTAAGTATATACATTAAATGTTTGTTCAATTGAATTTAGAAGGCTGCCATATTGTAGGAAGAAACAATCATAGAAGGTCTCATCTCATCATCTAAACAAGAGTTAAGAGGGACAATCACAGCTGTTAGAATCAGAAAATCATCTTTCAGCTGTGTACATAAAAGTAAGTTCTATAGACAAAGGCCAACTGCTTTGAAAACCTCATTTTCAGGAGGAAAAAAATCATACATTTAATATTTCAGTGAATTAAAAAATACTGATTTTTCAGAAAGTATATCAAAGCATTTCAAAGTTGAAGTCATCCATTATTTCATTCTACTTGGATAAACAAGCTACATCTATGAAAGCAACAGTCAAGAAACCAAACAACATATCTCACTCAACAAATCTGCTTCAAAAAATGCTGTAAAGTTTTCAAATGCAAAGATGTTATTTGATGACAAAGGTAAGTCTGCCCTAAGCCATGGATTCTTCTTTTTAAATAATATTTTACTGTGTTTTCAATGAAAGTTTACACAGCAAACTAAGATTCTCATTTAACATAGAGAAAGTCTCTATTGACTTAGACGCCCATTTAACAATTTCTACACAATTTTTTCAGTGACATTGGTTAAATTTTTTACAGCGTGTCCATGTTTCATTTCCATTTGGGTAGTTCTATTTCCAGTAATCTAGTTTTCCTGCCCCCTTGCCTTCTCATCTTTGCTTTAGAGTAAATGTCCTTTCAACTGCTTCATATGCATGTGAAAGTTGGATAGTGAAAATGGAAGACAGAAGGATTCCTGCATTCAAACAGTGGTGTAGGTGAAGAATATTACCAGAAAAACAAACAAATCAGTCTTAGAAAAAATACAACCAGAATGCTCCTCAAAAGTGACTCCTGCTCTCTAACTTTAGACGCATTATTAGAGAAGACCAATTGCTGTAAAAGGACATCATGTTTTGTAAAGTAGAGGGCCAAAGGAAATGAGGGAAATCCTCAATGAGATGCACTGACTCAATAGCTTCGACAATGGACTTAAACACACCAATGATTATGAAGATGGCACAGGATCAAGCAACGTCTAATTCGGTTATGCATGAGGTTGCCACGAATCAGAGCAGATTCAAAAGCAACTAAGAATATTTCAAAGAATGTTAACTTTTGTTTGGCTCTCCATTTTTCCAGGTTAAATAAATTTACAATAGCTATTAAATGGGGCAAAAAATCTTAAGTATATCACTCCTTGCTTTACAGATGTGCCCTTATCTGAATGTTGGTATGGCATTTTCATAATAGAGCCATGAGTTTGTTACATGAAAAATAACATACATGTATGTTATGGATTGAATTGTGTCCCTCATATAAATGTGTATTGTAAATCCTAACTTCTATACCTGTGGTTATAATCCCACTTGGGAATGAGTTGTCTCTTATGTTAATGAGGAAGGATTAGTGTAGGGTGTGTTTTAAGTCAATCTCTTTTGAGATATAAAAGAGATTAAACAAGCAAGCAAGGGTAGCAGAGATGGGCTAAGAGAGATGTCAAGCCAAATGGAGATCTCCAAGGAACCAGGAAACAGAAGCTGAAGAGACAAGAAAATTGCCGCAGTGCCAAAAAAGAGAGAACGTCTTCCCCCACAGCCAGGGCCTGAATTTAGACTTCTAGGCTTGTAACTGTGAGAAAATAAATTTCTGTTTGTTAAAGCCACCTATTTATGGTGTTTTTGTTATAGGAGCACTAGATAACTAAGACAGAATTTGGTACCAAAAAATGGGAGTGCTACTCTAACAGAAACCTAAAATGTGGAAGTGTTGGTAAAATTATGGACTTCAAAGGCAATTCTGGTAAGGGCTCAGAAGGAAGTGGGGGAAAGCCACAGAGAAAGTCTCTACTGTCTTAGAGAATACATAGGGAGCCTGAAACAGAATGTTACTAGAAATGTGGATGTTAAACATGCTTCTGGTGAGGCTTTAAAAGGAAATGATGAACATGTGATAGGCAAAAGAAGGGTGATGCTTTTTGTGCAGCAGCAAAGAACGTTTGAATTATGTTCAAAGGTTTGGTGGAAGGTAGAACTTGCAGGTGATGAACTTGGATACTTGGCTGAGGAAATTTCTAAGCAAGATCTTAAAGGAGCTTCATGGTTTCTCCTTGCCACTTACAGTAAAAAAAAGAGGAAAGAGATGGACTTAAAAATGAACTGTGCAAAATAAAAACAGAACTTAAAACAAATTTGGAAAATTCTGTTATACGAACTAAGGCCACATGGCTACACAATCTTTTGTAAAGAGAATAAGCCTGCGACTGATGTATCTAACTGACTAACACAGCAGAAAACCCATCAGCTTAGACTGAAGGGGACACAGAAACAATGAAAGGAAAAAGTGCTGTCTGCCTCTTGGAATTCTATAGGCAGGGAACAGGACAAAGGAGCTACATCTGTTGTCCTCCCAAAAAAGTAAGAGACCATCCCTGGAGCAACTCAGAGATCAGCAGAACTGTTAGAAAGAGCACAGGAAGTAGGGCTTTCTCAGTTTCAAAGGGTGGGGCCAGGGTCTACTGGATCTTAATGGGTGGGGCCACAGCTTCCTAGCTTTCAAAGAGTTATATCTGTGCCAACTTGATTCCGGAGTGTGGGGCTGCCATTAAGGTATGCTAGGGGGATGGTGCTTACACTCAAGGCTGAGGGGACAGGGCTGCCATGCCCAAGGGACAGAAGAATGGGGCCTGCTGGGGCTGAGGAGGTGGAATCACCACTCACATGGATTAGGAGAATGGGGCCACCCAAAGCCAACATTGCAAGATTGCCACCCAAATGGGCTTGGAAGGTGGAGCTAAAGCCCAGGGCTGAGGGGCCTCCACTCAGAATTCAGAGGATGTGACCAACATCCAGGGTCTGGAGGGCAGGGCGACTGCCTAGATGTTCTCATAGAACAGAGGATTATTTTCAAGATTTAGGGGCTAATGTAGTTTGTTCTGCTGGGTTTGGATTTGTGTGGTGCCCATTATTCCTTCCTTCCCTTCAATTTCTCCCATTTATAATGGAAATGTTTACCTTGTGCCTGTTCCATCATTGTACTTTGGAACCTGATAATGTGTATTCTAGATTTCACAGGTTCACAGATGTAGAGGAATTTTGACCCAGGATGAAATATGCCTAACATCTCACCCACATTTGATTTACATGATTGAGAAAATGAGATTTTGAACTTGCAGTTAATCGAAGACTTTTGGGATGCTGGCAAGGGTGAATGTGTTTTGCATGTGTGAAGAACATAAATTTCGGGAGGTCAAAGGGTAGAATATTATGGATTGAACACCCCCCAAAAATATGTGTTGTAAATCGTAACTTCTACACCATGGTTCTTCTCTTCCTTTTGGAACGAGTTGTCTGTTAAGTTAATGAGGCAAGATTAGTGTGGCATGTGTCTTGAGTAAATACCTTTTGAGATATAAAAGAAATCAAACAAGCAAGTGCGAGAAGCAAAGATGGGGTAAGAGAGATTCCAAGCCATATGTAGATTTCCAAGGAACCAAGAAACAGGCCCAACAAAGAAAGAAAGCCTTCCCTTGGAGCTGGTGTGCTGAACTCAGACATTTAGCCTTCTAAACTGTGAGAAAATAAATTTCTGTTTGTTAAAGCCACCCCTATTTGATATTTCTACTACAGCAGCACTAGAAAACTAAGACTTTGTATGATATAAAACACCAAAAAAATAAATAAATAAATAAAACTTGTTACATCAACTCATAAGACAAATTCCTAATTTATTTTTTTCTAGAAAATTCTTCTTTTTGTTCTTTCTCAAAAATTCAAAAGAACACGAATTTCATAATTTCTCTACAAAAATTAAGCTACAGTGTAGGAACTATAAACATTAGGGGATTGTTTTAAAAGAATAATGTAAATTTTCAAAGAAAAGTTTTCCCAATAGTGTTCTATGCTCAGCAATTAATCTGAGAGCTGGATTATATGAAAAAAAATGCAGCATCAGAATTGGAGGAAGACTCATTGACAGACTATGAAATGCAGATGTCACAATTTTGCTTACTAAAAGCGGACTTGAAGCACATGCTGATGAAGATCAAAGACTAAAGCTTTCAGTATGGATTACACCTCAACAAAAAGAAAACAAAAATCCTCAAGACTGGACCAATAAGCAACATCATGACAGAGAAAACACTGATTTGTCAAGTATTTCATTTTACTTGGGTCCACAATCAATGCCCATGGAAGCAGCAGTCATGAAACCAAATGATGTATATTGCATTGGACAAATCTGCTGCAAAGGACCTCTTTAAAGTGTTAAAAAACAAAGGATATCATTTTGAGGACTAAGATGTGCTTGACCCAAGCCATGTGTCTTAGTTATCTAGTACTGCTATAACAGAAATACCACAAATGGATGGCTTTAAAAAAGAGAAATTTATTGTCTCACAGTTCAGTAGGCTAGAAGTCTGAATTCAGGGCACTGGCTCCAGACGAAGGCTTTCTTTCCCTGTTGGTTCTGGGGGAAGGTTCTTGTTATCAATCTTCCCCTGGTCTAGGAGCTTCTCTGTACAGGAACCCTGGGTCCAAAAGACACCCTCTGCTCCAGGGACTGTTTTCTTGGTGGTATGTGGTCCCCATGTCTCTCTGCTCGCTTCTCTTTAATATATCTCAAAAAAGATTGGCTTAAGATATAACCTAATCTTGTAGATTGCATGCTGCCTCGTTAACATAACTGCCCCTAATTCTAACTCATTAACATCACAGAGGTAGGACTTACAACACATAGGATAATAATATCAGATGACAAAATGGTGGACAATCACATAATACTGAGAATCATGGCATAGCCAGATATATTGGGAGGACACAGTTCAATCCATGCCAACATGATATTTTCAATTGCCTCATACACATATGAAAGCTGACCAATGGATAAGGAAGACAGAAGAAGAATTAATGCAATTGAATTATGGTGCTGGCGAAGAATATCGAATATACCATAGATGGCCAGAAAAATGAACAAATCTGTCTTGGAAGTAGAACCAGAATGCTCTTTAGAAGCAATGATGGCGAGATTTTGTCTCAGGTACTTTGGACATGTTATCAGGAAGGATCAGTCCCTGTGGAAGGGTATCATCCTTGGTAGAGTGTTGTCATGGATTGTATTGCATCCCCTAAAAATATCTGTTAACTTGGCTAGGTCATGATTCCCAGAATTGTATGATTGCCTACCATTTTGTCATCAGATGTGATTTCCCTATGCATTGTAAGTCCTATATCTATGATGTAATGAGATAGATTAACGGCAGTTATATTGATGAGATCTACAAGATTAGATAGTGTCTGAAGCCAATCTCTTTTGAGATATAAAAGAAGTAACCAGAGAGATATGGGGACCTCATACCACCAAGAAAGAAGAAAGCAGTGCTGGAAGCAGAGCATGTCCTTTGGACCTGGGATTCCTGCACAGAGAAGCTCCTAGTCCAGGGGAAGATTGATGAGAAGGACCTTCCTCCAGAGCCAACAGAGAGAAAGCCTTCCCTGGAGGTGAAGCCCTGAATTTGAACTTGTAGGCTACTAGACTGTGAGAGAATAAGTTTCCTTTTGTTAAAGCCATCCACTTGTGGTAGTTCTGTTAGAGCAGTACTAGGTAACCAAGACAAGTGTCAATGAAAAAGAGGAAGACCCTCAATGCAATGAATTGACATAGTGGCTGCAACAATGGGCTCAAATATAGTAGCGATTGTGAGGATACTGCAGGAATGGGCAGTGTTTCGTTTTCTTGTACATAGGGTTCGTATGAGTCAGAACAGACTTTTCAGCACCTAACAAAAACAACAATAGTGCTACATCCTAAATTTCAAAACTATCAGCCAATGTGAGTTTGAGAGGAAGTGATATTCACAGAGACGACTGTTAAAAACGAAGTTACAAAGGAAACTTACAGAGGTTATTGATCAAAAAAAATTTTTTTTTAAATATTTTGTTAATAATTTCTTTCATTTTCTTTAATGTTTTACCACATAGGTATGTAACATTCAACATACATTGCTTAGCATCATGTGGTTTTGAACTTTATATACATTGAATCACGGTACATGTATATTTTGGGGACTTTCTGCTTTTATTCAAAATTATATTTTTATAAATCACCTATAATCATGTTTGTAGTTGTATCATTCATTCTGAAGTTGCATTGTTTCATTTTATGAACACATTATATTTTATTAATCTATTTGCCTACTGTGGACTTTTGAGCTGTTTTTAGTCTTTTTGCTGTTACAAAAAATGCTGATATGAACATTTACATCCATGTCTCCTTGTGTTCATAGGCATGACCTTTTATAACATCTGTATTTACAAAGCTAATCACTGGGTCATAAGAGAGACACACATTCAACTTTACTAGGCAATGCCAAATCGTTTTCACAATGGTTATACAAATTTACATTCCCGTACTTCTCTGAATAAAAATTCTCATTATTTCAGAATGCTGTCAATATTTGGTAACGTTACCAAATATTCAGTAGCATTAAACTGATAAACGTGAAACAATCTCTAATTTTGGTTTAATTTACAAGTTCCTGATTACCAAGCTGGAGGACTACATTTTTTTAAAATTTTTTATAGGTCATCTATGCATTATCTGTGAAATGTTTGCTCTTGCTTTTTTCATTTTTCTGTTGGATTCAGTTTGTTTGTTTGTTTTCTTTCCTCACCAATACTCTAATCCTTTGTCAGTTATACATGTTGCATATGTCTGTGGCTTGTATGGGCTGTCATCCCGACACTTTTCTCTTACTCATTTTTGTGTAAAATTAATCCTGACGGATGAGGAATAAGCTTCATTTAGGTAGTTTTTCTAATTTCACACAGCAGCAGCTTCTGTTACTTTTGTGTGGTGTTTATAAACGTGTTAACTTGCTTTCCGAGGTTTTCAGGCTCTCTTCCCCTCTCTTACTTTTATCTGGACCTTCTCTACCTTTGTCTCTCTTGCTGTGATCTTGTTCAATTTTGATCCTACTCCCAGAAGTTTTCTGTCAGTGCAGGGCCTTGTCTCAAAAGACAGCTGTGGCTGGGCAGCTTAATGAGTTCATAGAGGCTACACTGCTTAAGCCCTTTCTGATGAACATAGGTCCCTCACGCTCATTGGCCAGTTGAGTGGTCAAAATCCCTCCTAGCTCTAGCGACTGTTTTTAAATAGATTCAGTATGTTTTCAAGTCAGTTTCTGTGGGCTACTTTGGGATTCTCCTATTCTCAGATGCCCCATTGTTTCCCTCTGTTTCTTCTTACACATAAGCTGATACCACGCAGGTCTTTTGGCTGCTGATTTGTCCCCAGTTGCTTATACTTGGTGTTTGAGAGGATATCTTGTGACTGTATGTTTTGTAAATAACAATCATGGGTTTTTGATTTTGCTACCTAGTTGTTCTATCTGCTTTACATGGGAATTTGGAAAGATTCAAAATTTGTTCCCACTATATCCTTTGTCTTCTTAGAGTTCTTGTTTTTTGTATTCAATATAACATATCAGCTGTTGTATATCCCAAAAGCTAATTTTTAATCATATGCACACATATAGCATCTAAAAGCTGCTTTTTATTCCCCCCTATCAAAGGAACTCAGCCTAGCATCTTCCTTTAGATGAGGACAGAGCTATAATATTGAAAACGGTCCCGTAGGTCAAATGTCCTAGCAAAGAAAACTGCGCCAATAACGAATAACTACTACAAACCACTGCTATGTTTATTTGTAGATAATGAAGCTCCTAGGATTGACACATGTACATATAAACATATAGGTAATATCACAGGGTCTTTATGACACTGTTGTTAAGAATGTAGACTCTGATGCCAGAGTGCTTAAGTTCAAGTTCTAGTGTTGCTACGTAGATGTGTGCACTTGAACAAATCACTTAAATTAGTTCTGCCTCAGTTGCTTTATCTATAAAATGGAGATAGTAAAGATACTTATTAGGATTGTGATGAGGAAAAAAAAAATGAGTTAGTATATGAATATGCTTAGAATTGAGTCCCCAGTTGGTCCAAACAGCACTCAACTGCTAACTAAAAGGTTGGAGGCTTGAGTCCACCCAGAGGTTTGCCTCAGAAGAAAGGCCTGGCCATCTACTTCTGCGAATCAATCATTGAAAACCCTACAGAGCACAATTCTGCTCTGCACACATGGTGTCATCGTGAGTCAGAATTAACTTGATAGCAACAGGTTGGTTGGTTGGTTGGTTGGTTGGTATGCATACAACATTGCCTAGCACATAGTAACTGTTGTATAAATGTTGGCTAGTATTATCAGTAATTTTTCCATCATTCAACATTCACTGAAAATAACTCCCATGACTTGGATACAAAATTAATAGAAGTTCTAATTAAGGACTTGCATATAAAATTAATAAAGTCCTAATTAAGATTAAGACTCTCTGTGATTCACAAGGGAGATCCTTTTTAACCCAGTTCAGACAACTTTGCCTTTTCCTCTATTCAGCATGCTTCAATCACAAAGTTTACTAAAGGAGAATGGAAAGAAGACCATGAAAGCAGCAGGAGTGAAATATTTCCCTTTCTTTTTTCATTTCACTCCTCAAATTTCTTAAATTACTTTGTGTTTAGGTTATGTGGCTTAAAGTAGAATTTTAGGTTACATTCTTGGCTGAACTATTTATCACTGTTACATCTTCAGATAACTTCACATTCTACCCAATTAAAATATATTACTTTCCTCCCAATTTTCAATGGTGTTACTTTTTTTTGGCTTCATAAACAGGTTTTTTCAAAGAGGCTTATTATAAGTAAGAGGCCTTTCTCTGACTAATTCCTAATTACTGACAGATTGACATCCCAGGTGTTTAAAGTAATTTCAAAAAGAGAAAAAACAGATAAGCCATTATATGCTTCAAGAAATTCTGAATCCTTACAGTGCTTATTAACTAATTTTCGAAGTTCTACCTAGAGTGCATAAAAAAAAAAAAAAATGACTTTCCCAATTTATTCCATGACATTCCTTGTGGTTACATAAGAAAAAAAAATCCTAAATTAAACATCTTCTTCCATTAGAATATCTTTTGAGCCTTTTGTCCCTTTAATCAGTAAAAAGGGGGAATAGGAAGTTAACTTCCTGGTTCAATTTTCATAACGTGTAGCACAGACCTTTCTATGCCCTTTTTTTCTTAAAGAAAACATTACAAATTATAATTCTCTAGGGATGCCTCTAGTCCTCTCTTCTTCCCATGTTTTAATCCTAGGCTGAAATATTGGGCTGCCTTCTACCAAACTCTGAGCATTAGTGAGTTGAAATGGACTGGTATTGGCCATTCGGAATCAGACAATTATAAGGTTTACTATGCCAGGAATGGCAAACTGAAGAGGAATTGCACCCCATTCATTGTCAAAAAGAACACTGCAAGATCCATCCTGAAGTACAAAGTTGTCAGTGATAGAATAATATTCATACACCTGCAAGAAAGGCCAGTTATTACGATTATTATTCAAATTTATGCTCCAACCACTAATCCCAAAGATAAGGAAATTGAAGATTTTTATTAACTCCTAGGCACACTGCTACACTGTATCTCCTGGTCTCCTTGACAGCTAGATGTAGCAAAGTGGCTATTTGGAAGAAGAAAATGTGGGCAGAAGCATATACATATATTATGGATTGAATTGTGTCCCCCCAAAATGTGTGTCAACTGGGCTAGGCCATGATTCCTAGTATTGTGTGGTTGACCAACATTTTATGATCTGATGTGATTTTCCTATGCATTATAAATCCTAATCTCTGCCTGTGGTTAATGAGAAAAGGTTAGGTTATGTTAAAGAGGATTAGGGTGGGATACAAAGTGCTTACTAAGGTCACAGCCCTGATCTGATCTTAGTGGAGTTTCCCTGGGGTGTGGCCTGCATCAACTACATCTTACAAGAGATAACAGAAGAGAGAAGCAAGCAGAGAGTTGCAACCTCATGCCACCAAGAAAGAGGTGTCTGTAGCAGACTGTGTCCTTGGGACCCGGTGTCCTTGTGCTGAGAAGCTCCTAGACCAGGGAAAAATTGATGACAAGGATTTTCTGACAGAGAGAGAGAAAGCCTTCCCCTGGAGCTGGAGCCCTGAATTTGGACTTCTAGTCTCCAAGACTGTGAGAGAATACATCTCTGTTTGTTAAAGCCATCCACTTACGGTATTTCTGTTATAGCAGCACTAGACAACAAAGACAGTATACATACAAAACATTCTCACACCATGGTAGTTTCTCTTTTTGCATCTGCCTGTTGAATTTCAATGGCCAAGGTGACATTGGAAACCATGCTGTATAACAGCAGAATCATAACCCACGTTAGTTTCTAGGTGACTAGGTGGTACACTTTTCCCAACTGAAGATCAGAAATACCAACAAGGATCCTATGTGAGTACGAAATACACTTCTTTGTGTTAAGCTACTGAGATTTTTAGATTTGTCTGTTACAGAACTTAACATTAACTAATATAGCTAGATTCCTGGAAAATACAAAATGCTTCTAAGTATATGTCTGCTTGTAATACGTACTATTATACGCAGAACTCGGTTGCTAAAAACATTGCCTTAAAAAAACTCTTTAAATAGAAATCAATAACAGAAAAAGCAGGGAAAAGAAATCAAACACTTGGAAGCCGAACAATACTCTGCTCAAAAAAGACTGGGTTATAGAAGACATTAAGGGTGGAATAAAGAAATTCATAGAATCCAGTGAGAATGAAAACACTTCCTATCAGAAACTTTGGGACATAGTGAAAGCAGTGCACAGTGGCCGATTTAGACCAATAAATACACACATACAAAAGGAAGAAACGGCAAATTCAAAGAAGTATCCCTACAACTTGAACAAATAGAAAGAGAGCAACAAAAGAAACCCACAGGCACCAGAAGAAAGCAAATAATAAAAATTAAAGCAGAATTAAATGAAATAGAGAACAGAAAAACAACTGAAAGAGTTAACAAGACCAAAAGCTGGTTCTTTGAAAAAATTAACAAAATTGATAAAGCATTGGCCAGAATGGCAAAAGAGAACCAGGATAGGAAGCAAATAGCCTGAATAAGAAACAAGATGGGCAATATCACAACAGACCCAACTGAAATTAAATGAATCATATCAGATTACTACGAAAAATTGTACTCTAACAAATCTGAAAACCTAGAAGAAATGGATGAATTTCTAGAAACACACAGCCTAGCTAAAATAACACAAACAGAGGTAGAAAAACTAAATAGACCCATAACAAAAGAAGAGATTGAAAAGGTAATTTAAAAAGCTCCCAACAAAAAAAAAGCCCTGCCCCGATGGCTACAGAGTTCTACCAAACTTTCAGAGAAGAGTTAACACCACTACAACTAAAGGTATTTTAGAGCATAGAAAAGGACGGAACACTCCCAAACTCATTCTAAGAAGCCAGCATATCCCTGATCCCAAAACCAGGTAAACACACCACAAAAAAAGAAAATTACAGACCTATATCCCTCATCAATGTAGATGCAAAAATCCTCAACAAAATTCTAGACAATAGAATTCAACAACATACCAAAAAAATAATTCACCGTGACCAAGTGAGATTCATACCAGGTATGCAGGGATGGTTCAATATTAGAAAAACAATTAATATAATCCATCATATAAATAAAAGACAAGACCACATGATTTTATCAATTGATGCAGAAAAGGCATTTGACAAAGTTCACCACCTATTCATGATAAAAATTCTCAACAAAATAGGAATAGAAGGAAAGTTTCTCAACATAATAAAGAGCATTTATACAAAGCCAACAGCCCACATCATCTGAAATAAAGCGAGAGTCTGAAAGCATTCCCTTTGAGATCAGGAACCAGAAAAGTATGCCCTTTGTCACCACTCCTATTTAACATTGTGCTGGAAGTCCTAGCCAGAGCAATTAGGCCAGATAAAGAAATAAAGGACATCCAGATTGGTAAGAAAGAAGTAAATGTATCTCCATTTACAGATGACATGATCTTATACACAGAAAACCCTAAAAAATCCTCAAGAAAACTACTGAAACTAATAGAAGAGTTCAGCAGAGTATTGGGATACAAGATAAACATACAAAAATCAGTTGGATTCTCCTACACCAACAAAAAGAACATTGAAAAGGAAATCACCAAATCAATACCATTTACAGTAGCCCCCAAGAAGATAAAATACTTAGGAATAAATCTTACCAGAGATGTAAAAGACTTATACAAAGAAAACTACAAGATACTACTGCAAGAAACCAAAAGTGACCTACATAAGTGGAAAAACATACCTTACTCATGGATAGGAAGACTTAACATTGTCAAAATGTCTATTCTACCAAATACCGTCTATAGATTCAATGCAATTCTGATCTAAATTCCAATGACATTTTTTAATGAGATGGAGAAACAAGTCACCAACTTCATATGGAAGGGCAAGAGACCCCTGATAAGTAAAGCATTACTGAAAAAGAAGAACAAAGTGGGAGGCCTCACTCTACCTGATTTTAGAAACTATTATACCACCACAGTAGTCAAAACAGCCTGGTACTGGTACAACAACAGATACATAGACCAATGGAACAGAACTGAGAACCCAGACCTACATCCATCCACATCTGAGCAGCTGATATTTGACAAAGGCCCCAAAACAGTTAAATGGGGAAAAGACAGTCTTTTTAACAAATGGTCCTGTCACAACTAGATATCCATCTGCAAAAAAATGAAACAAGACCCATACCTCACACCATGCACAAAAGCTAACTCAAAATGGCTCAAAGATCTAAACATAAAATCTAAAACGATAAAGATCATGGAAGAAAAAACAGGGACAATGTTAGGAGCCCTAATGCACAACATAAACAGCATACAAAACATTACTAAACATGCAGAAGAGAAACCAGATAACTGGGAGCTCCTAAAAATCAAACACCTATGTTCATCCAAAGACTTCACCAAAAGAATAAAAAGACCACCTACAGACTGGGAAAAAGTTTTTAGCTATGACATTTCCGATCAGCGTCTGATCTCTAAAATCTACATGATACTGTAAAAACTCAACTACAAAAAGACAAATAACCCAATTAAAAAATGGGCAAAGGATATGAACAGACACTTCAATAAAGAAGACATTCAGGCTGCTAACAGATACATGAGGAAATGCTCATGATCAACAGCCATTAGAGAAATGCAAATCAAAACTACAATGAGATTTCACCTCACTCCAACAAGTCTGGCATTAATCCAAGAAACATAAAATAATAAATGTTGGCGAGGTTGTAGAGAGACTGGAACACTTCTACACTGCTGGTGGGAATGTAAAATGATACAGCCACTTTGGAAATCGATTTGGTGCTTCCTTAAAAAACTAGAACTACCGTAAAAAAAAAAAAAACAAAAAAATTGTTTGTTTTTTTTTTTTGAACTACCATATGACCCAGCAATCCCACTCCTTGGAATATATCCTAGAGAAATAAGAGCCTTTACACAAACAGATATATGCACCCACGTTCACTGCAGCACTGCTTACAATAGCAAAAAGTTGGAAGCAAGCAAGGTGCCCATCAAGGATGAATGGATAAATAAATTATGGTATATTCGCAGAATGGAATACCATGCATTTATAAACAACAACGACGAATTCATGAAACATTTCATAACATGGAGAAATCTGGAAGACATTATGCTGAGTGAAATTAGTTGCAAAAGGACAAATATTGTATAAGGCCACTATTATAAGAACTCGAGAAATAGGTTAAACAGAGAAGAAAATATTCTTTGATTGTTACAAGAGTGGGGAGGGAGGTAGGGTGGAAGAGGGTTTTTCACTAATTAGATAGCAGATAAGTTTTCTCTTAGGAGAAGGGAAAGACAACACACAATACAGGAGAGGTCAACACAACTGTACTAAACCAAAAGCAAAGAAGTTTCCTAAATAAACTGAATGCTTCAAAGGCCAGTGTAGCAGGCGCGGGGGTTTAGGGACCATGGTTTCAGGGGACATCTGGGTCAATTGGCATAATAAAATCCATTAAGAAAACATTCTGCATCCCACTTTGGAGAGTAGAGTCTGGAGCAAAGAAGAATGAAAAACACCAAAGACAAGGTAATTATGAGCCTAAGAGACAGAAAGGGCCACATAAACCGGAGACTACATCAGTCTAAGACCAGATGATGCCTAGCCACAACCGACGACTGCCCTGACAGGGAACACAACAAAGAACCCCTGAGGGAGCAGGACAGCAGTGTGATGCAGACCCTAAATTCTCATAAAAAGACCAGACTTAATGGTCAGACTGAGACTAGGAGGATCCCGGAGGTCATGGTCCCCGGACGGTTTGTTAGCCCAAGACAGGAACCATTCCCAAAGCCAACTCTTCAGACAGGGATTGGACTGGAGTATGGGATGGAAAATGATACTGGTGAAGAACAAGCTTCTTGGATCAGGTAGACACATGAGAGTATGTTGGCATCTCCTGTCTGGAGGGGAGATGAGAGGGCAGAGGGGGCCAGAAGCTGCCCAAGTGGACATGAGGAGAGAGAGTGGAGGGAAGGAGTGTGCTGTGTCATTAGGAGGAGAGCAAGCAGGAGCGTATAGCAAGGTGTTTATAAATTTTTGTGTGAGAGACTGGCTCGATTGGTAACTTTCACTTAAAGCACAATAAAAATTAATTTAAAAAAACTAAGAAAATGTGTATATAAATGTACTCTCTTATATACATATGTGTGTGTGTATTACTATTCATTTATTGAGTAAATGAGAACCTACAAAAATAGGAAAACACTAGCATATGAGTCACTTGTGGTTAGGAACCTTATCTATATTGTTCACTGCTGAATACCCAGAGAATGTTCCTGACATACAGGATGAACTCAGAAAATACATCTTGAAAACAAATAAACAAATACACATACATACAGTAAAGCCTGTGGAAGTCAGAACCTTTACAAGGCGGAAACCTGTCAGAGAAGGAAAATTGAAATATTTTCCACTAAAACAATAGAAACGTGGTAAGACTGCACCCTGACAAAGGCAGAAATCTTTCAAGACCTGGAAGAACAAGGCAATCCCATCGAGTTCCAGCTCTCACAGGTTTCACTGTATATACTCCAGCTCATAATCCATTTTCTTTCTACTTTCTTTCCCCAGGAATCCTCATCCTTCCACAGTTTCTGCTATCTCCTTTATGAGATAATCTCTACATTATACTTCTACACTGGGCACTATTTTTGCTTTTTCAAAAAGCAGCCTTCATGTCTCCCTCTCTCCAGCTCTGCATTCCAATATTACACACATGCTTCCTCTCTACTTTCTTACCAAATAAATCAAATCTCTCTCTCTCTGCCAATTGTCTCTAATGGTCTTCTCATTTTCCTGTCTTCTGTCTTTATAATCTAGGCACTTTGTCTGAATACTTTGTCTCCCTTATGTGTTTATGAGCAGTACCTCCTTGTTTCTGTGAATTTTTCCTTTGCAGTGCCTCCCACAGCAATTTTTTCCCCCTCCTTCCATCCCCACCAATGCCATGCCTGTAATTCTGGCCTTATGAGCTTGGGCCTGGATGCTTACAACAGCGCCTGAAATTTACTCCACAGTGTCTTCCCATCTTGTGTGCTTCCCCTAAACTGGTCTTCCTAAAATCATCACTATTATCATTCTCTGCTCTATGAATATTAGGTAATCTTCTTTAAGTTAAAGTGCTTTCCATTGCTTATAGCACACAGTGTAAATTTCTTAGCATAGTGTTATTGAGACCAGTCACATAAAACCTTATCTCTCATATCTTATCTTTAAATCTCGGTTAAGGGGAAACTGAATTAATCTAATCAGATCCTGAAAATTATATTTTAGCCAAGTTTATTCATTGACTTATACCTTCCACAATATTTATAATTTGATTACAAATTTTATCTCTTTTAAAATATTTCCTCTTCTAGCTATCTAAATCAAGGAACATAAATCAAAAACTTCCCTATCTTATTCAGTCCTTTCTATTTAATGCTCAGATTTAGCATTTTCTCTGTATCTGAATTTGTAGCTTAATTTTTATCTATATGAACCTTTTGATATTACACATTGAATTGTGGAGGCTCCTGGACTTCAGATTTAAACTACTCCCTGGATATGCATCTTGTGTGTGTATATAATATATAGATAATTAAATATTCATCCAAATGTCTTTAAATAGTGAATATAAAAATGAATATACATATATGCACACATTTAAAGAGATAGAAAGAAAAGATAGGTGGAGGTAAAGAGGAGAGAGAATGGAGAGAACAGAGAAGAGAGTGAAGAAAACAGAGTTTGTATCTTAGAAACTCCTATGTTGCCATCCTGCTCCCTTAACTGGGTATTATCTCCTGGGCAATGTTAAACACAATGTATTAATAATGATCTCAAACACATACAACATTGATAAGGATAATCAATATGAATCATAAATTATTAGTATAAATGATAATACATGTAATGATAATGATGATGATGATAAATTTATTGAACTCTTAAACTATGCCAGTCTAAGTATAATTTTGCAGATTATTTCCTTCATTCCTGACAACTTCATGAAGATTCTGCAGTTATATCCTTATTACAGATGACAAAAAAGTTTGGGTAAGTTAAGCTCCCAGAGAATTCACAGGTAGGAAACGGTGGAGAGGGATTTAACTCAGACACTCTAACTTCAGGGCAACTCAATTTCCTCCTACCCTAATTAAACTTAATTCACTTCTCGAATTCTAAATCTGTCAAAAAACTCAGGTCCGGTGGATATCAAGAATGGACTGGTGAATATCAGAATATCATACCAGGACTATGGATCTGCTTAAAAGCTATTTTGAACATTTTTTACATCTTGTCACGAAGTCAAGCTTTTCATGAATGAGGTCAGGAAGAGCAACTCATATAGAAGAACAGGTTTTCTACACTGGTCCAACAGATGTATAAGGACAAGAAGTAGGTCAAAGCCTACACTGACATGAAAATTAAAAAGTTAATTGAGAAGTGTTACAAAATTTGGGTTGTGAAGTCAGACAGGTCTGAGTTTTAATGCAAGTGTAGCCTTTCCCTAGCATTTTGTGATTGGGGACATTTAACAGCAGATGCCTTATTTATAAGAGATATAAAAATATCCACTTCATATGGGTTATTAAGGGTGGGGTAGTTATATAAAATAATATCTTTAAAACATTTAACAGGAGTGTAATAGGTAATAGGGAGTGTTCAAAATGGTAATTACAATTATTAACAGAAGTAGTTTTAATAGAATATCTTATTGCTTCCATTGGGACTTGTCCTCTGATTTGATCAAAAGTTCCAAATTGCTAAAACACTCTAAGAGTTTTAGAACCACAATAATTTTGGGGGATGTAACAGGAAACAGAAGGAAAATAGGGCCTAAGATAAAAATATATGATACCACCTAAAAAAAAAATTTTTTTTTTAAGGAGAGTAGAGTAAATAGATTGAAACATACAACTGTAAAATGATTTTTCCTTCAAGTCAAATTGAAGGTGCATAGCTGAAAAATGCTAGAAAGTATTTATTCCTCAAAGCAGCTACAGGCAACTCTGACGAGCCAAATAAGAAAATGCAAACAGCTCAGCAACTCCTTCTGTCTCCTTCCCACATCCTTCCCTACAAAAATCTGTTATCAAAGAAGCCTGTGAAAAATGCTTTAAAATATATAGGCTTGGGGCATTTCTCTGAACTAACTATAGAAAAATGTAATGGCATATAAAGAAAAGAATTTATAGAAACTCTGGATATTCTACTTTTCATGAATGAGCAGAAGAGAAGGCCTGGAATAACCCAAGTAACCTCAGATTTCTCATATTTTCTAACGATTTAGTGAGCCAATCCACATGTTCTTTTCACAGCCAATGCATCCTAGTGGACCACTTCCAACTTTATATGATGCTGTTAGAGCCTAGGGCCACTCACCCACTATTGATGTCATCAGTCCTGAGGCTTTTCCCAAGGATATCACCATCACTCATATATCCACCCACATCAACTTCAGAAGACATGTCCAGGTCACTGCTTGCTTTCTCACTCATATCAATTTGTGACATGTTTCCCAGCCGAGAGACAGCAGCTCGACGGAGAGGCGTCGTATACATGAACCTAGAGGGATCCGTGTGGATGAATCGGCTGGT
Source organism: Elephas maximus indicus (assembly GCF_024166365.1). Classification (NCBI taxonomy): domain Eukaryota; kingdom Metazoa; phylum Chordata; class Mammalia; order Proboscidea; family Elephantidae; genus Elephas; species Elephas maximus. Next base: position 140,266,374 of record NC_064822.1, on the reverse strand, counting down.
ACTGCTGCGAGGGTAGCCAGCACCCAGGGAGGGTGCATCTCCTGCCTGAAGTCTAGGACAAGCCTGGCCCAACCTCCAGGTCATGGGAGTGGGTCGACTTGTCAAGCTGGGTATGGTCCTTCCATTCACTTCTGTCGTCACAGTGCTGTCAAATGTCGTTTCTAGAGTGCTATCAAATAAAATGGAGAAATTACTGTCCTGTGGTTTACCAGAGGGCACAGACCATGATTGCATAAAGACAGGAGAGGCTAGCGTTGAAAGTCATTTCTCAGAAGTATGTCATTTTCTTGAAAGCCAAATTGTATGTCTATTTCTAGATGCTAATCACCCTTGCAAATCTCAAAATGTGGGAAGGGACAGTCATTCTGTTTGTGTTTTGGTTGTTGGTTTTCGTTTTCAAAAGATAGGTTATCATTAATTTCAGATAAAACAAACTGTTATTTCACATTCTCAAAAAACTCTTAAAACTTAACCTATTGTGACCTTCTCATAAATATTCTAGAAGTTAGCAACAGTTATGTTCAGAAGTCTCCCTACCACCTCTACCAGGGGCATTTCAACTGTAACCTCTGCCAAGTTATCTAGGGAAGACAGAAAAATCTATTTCACTTCATAAAATTGCATACTACCGTGGTAGTTGCAGTGCCTAATTCAGTTTGAATGGGAAATTACATCTCAGAGGAGATGGGTAGGAGAAAAAAATAAAACCCTGAGGATTTCTGGAGAATTTTTAGTGTAAGGATAGTCACCAGTTGATTGCCATGCAAAATTGAAGTGCAAAATTAATAATGATAGAGAAATTCTTTCTCTTTCATTAATAGTCATTAAACTCTTGATTTCATTTTTCTTAATTTATTGGCCCAAAGATATGCAGAATTGAGAACAACCTGTGGCTTATCTGTGTCCCACGAAGACTGGACATAGTCTCTTCTAAATTCTGCCTCAAATCTGCTATGTTTTTAACTGTTCTCATTCTTCTTGTTTCAGGGTCTTCACCTAAAAAAAGCAGTGAATATATACAAATTTATAGGGTAATAAGTTTTTTATTCATAACATTTACTGTCTTCAGAATAATTATTTATATAGATAATATAAACTCCTCTTCTTACAAGTAAAAAGATGGGGGGAAATTCCAAATAACTATTATTACCTGAAAATTAAAATTCTTCTTCCTACAAATAAATGTGGAAGGAATCAAAACTACCACTAGCAATAATTTTGTATTGATTATTATACAATAGTTTATAGGTCTATGATCTTTATTGCTGCATAATTGGAGAGAGTCAATTGGAAATATACTATAGAGTTCTCCATGTTACTGAACTTAATTTAAAAAATCTGAAATTATTTTGATCCTAATTATTTCAATATTTATCCATTTCTAAGTATATTCACAGCAGTTGAGATAAACTCTTCTTTTGTAGCAAATATGTATTTGGACTCTGGGGAGTAAGAAAGTGGCTATTTTCTATAGAAACAATATGTTTCTAAATCTTTTATTTTATTAGACTCATGAATCAAGATTTACAACATCTGATGGCTTTATTTTTTAATAAAATAAAAAATTTATTCTCCACATTCTACAGAGAACCAAAACTCCCACACTGTGACACTAGAGTTCAAGTAAATTCCTAGGCATCTAAAGTTAAGGCTGTGTCTAACAGACATGAAACGAACAGTAGGACAAACGCTGGCCTTACAGAGCCATCACCTATCATTTGGGGACAAAAATGCCACTGAACCATTTTGTTTATGGTCATGTAATGACTCCTTGGCTAGCGGTCAATGGAAGCTGGTGAGGCTGGACAGTAATAAGACCATGGGAGGAGAGCAGAGGAAACACAGATTTTATTCTATTTACCCGGGTCTCAGGAGGATGTCCAATGATTGGAGGTTTTAATAAGAAAGAAAGAACAAAGAAGAAAAAGGAAGGAAGAAACTGGAATGGATGGATTAAGGGGAGGGACAGATAACAAAGAGGAGGGAAAAAATGGTAGGAAAGTGAGGAAAAGGGAAAGAAAAGAAAGGGAGGAAAAGAAAAAGGGAAGGAAAAGTAAAAAGAGAGAAAAAACCCAGCATATATTTAAAACGCTCTGAAAATTGCCACGTATACAAGTCAAGCTACATATCTATAATCTGTTTTGAGAATATAGGTAAATATTCAACCTGTTAATTTTCTTCCTTTGTGTTCATGCCAGATTTTTAATACATACACATGAAAACATTTCTCAGGAGAAGCAACAGTTTGTCTCCCTTTAACTTCTACTCAGAGGCCCTAGTTTTGGCCTCTGAAACCAACTGAACAACTGTGCACCATCCTTACCATGGTAAAAAAAAAAGTAGCCAATCAAATATTGGAAGACAATGACTACTAATTCCTTTATTATCTTTCTCAGCCAAACATTACTGTATTGCTTATTCCTTATCCTGGGTGGTTGCCAAAACAACCAGGTCTGCTGCTGGTCTGTCAACCTCTTCCTATTAACTTACAAACTTATTTGAACAATTAAAATATGCTTAATAATAACATTCTTATTTCAAACATAGAAAATGCTGAGAATTTTACTAAAGTAAATATATTTTTTAGAAATAAAAAAATATATTGTTTGCCTCAACACCCATAGTATAAACTTTTTGTGTGCCAATTCAAGTCATGCAACCGCTATCATTATAGATATTTCTTTAAATCTCTGATTGTTAATAATCCTTGAGACTTTGAACATCTTCTCCCTGGAAATTCTGCTCATCTTTCTCCTCATAAATATAATAAAATGTATTTGAGAAATGGCTAAAAAGAAGTCTGCCTTTCACTTCCATGTAATCTGGTAGAACGCTGAAGATAAAGGAGAGTTTTATAGGGAAAATCTTGAAGGGTAGGTAAAAAAAAAAAAAAAAAACAAGGAATATTATTTAAGTCAAAGGGGAGCAGAGGTGAAATTTTATTTAAACTTGGTCAAAACAACTATCTAGTGAAGAAGGAGATAAAATTGGAGAAGCCCTAAACCTAGGATTTAGTATATGAGAGAGCATATAGAATAGAAGCCTTAGATTCTAAAGGATGCTAAGGAAGAAGTCTTAGAGGGAGGAGCGTTAAGATGACCCTCTTTGGTGGTAGAAGAGACACGAGCCATTGACCTTATACAAGTTCTTAGAATATACCATTACATTTCTCCTACCCCTGATCTCTTGTCCTCTGGGAGAGCTTTTAAATTGTACTCATGCTGTAGCTCAAACCCTTGCCAACTGGCATACTACTGACACTGAATTATTTCCAGTACCTTTCCTTCACATTAACTTTTAAGAACATTGTCTGCATGTTCAGCCATTCGGTTTCGCTAAATATTTTTTCACATCTACTTCATCTCCTTTTAAATCCCTTGTTGCAATCCAATAGATGTCTTTAGATCATTGGATTCTTCCAGTTGAATCCTTTGTTCATACACCTTCCCTCATGTTTTAGAACCATGGCCTACCTCCCTCCTTTAATTTTCTCCTCATAGCATCCACACATGACAGTGCACCACCCATGACAATTAAACAAATGTTCCTTTTCCTCCGAAAACTTGAACAGAACACATTTACTGCTTCATCCATGTCATGAACAATAATAACCAACTAAAAATTTATTACACTAAATGTTTGCAATGAGGTACAAAAGGCAAGGTAAAACTGAATGAGTTTACAAAGATCCTAAGGATTTTACAGTCTGAAATGTCATGTAAATTTATATCCAAATGATATCTAAAGGCTTCTTTTTGGAGGGGAAACACAATTGAAAATGTTAAATATAAAACACAGATAAATTAAATGCCAAGTAACAAATGAAAGTTAGCAGAAGAATGCATCTGAAAATTTTATTTAATCACAAAAATATATCTCCTTTTACTCGTATAATCTCAAAGTCAATTATTATTCCTGTAAGAGGCTCCCTATGTGCCAGACACAATGGTAATAGTTTCCATGCATTTTCCACAACGGTATATGCTGAATTCACTTGAGTTTTTAACATGGTGCAGACTGCTTTCTCATTGCTTGTAAGGTCTCTATTGGTTGAGCACGAAATAACAGGCTCTGTTTGGTTCTTCTACATCATTACTTAGTGACAGATAAACCATTTAATCTGCCTGGTCCTGCTCCTACTTTTTAGGCCTTAGCCATTGTAATTAACATTACGCATTACACACTGTAATTAACACTGCCAGCACTGTCATCTTTTAATAGAAAATTAAATTACATATGTATGAACCTGGTTCACAAGAGAATTATGTCCTCCACACCATCCACATAACAAAAGTGTTATCTAAAGCAGAGCTGTCTGATTTGTTTTGAAAAATAACCCCAGTTTTGTAGAGGATCCCAACTATTTTTGGATGAAACCGTTTATCCAGATATGTGGGGGAACAATAGCAAAAATATGGCCAACAGCTTTTAAGTACTCTCCTAGGTTATATGTTATAGTAAAGCCTCTAGTCTGTCTGCATTATTAGGCTATCTCAGATTAACGAGTTGAACTTAAGGAGCCCTTCCTAAAAACTAACTTGGAAGAGGCCATTTTGAGTCAGAAGCAGAGCTGAGTCAAGCACGTGGCAGGGATCCTGATATTCCTGTGCGCCGTAGGCTTGGATATCTTCCCCAAACTTAACATGCATCATTGTGTTTAGGGAGTTGTGTTGGGATGCTTCATTATCCTGAGCTGTGGTTATTAGTATCAGAGCTATTTAAATAAACTCATCCCCTTCCTTTCTGACTTGCATTTTTAAATTCTGGCTTAAAGAGAGGAAAAAAAAATCCTCTTAAAGTGAATAATCACGTAACTCCAATAAGCAGATACTCAGTTTAAAACCCACGGCATACACAGATTTCAATTGAGAGGCTACCCTCTGACAGTAATGCTCAAGTTATTTATGCACAAAAAGGCATGTGTCATATCTACACCCACCCACAGCATGCTATAATTTAACAGAACAACTGACAAATACTGTCAGGGGACTGCGCTCTGTTCTTATCTTTGAAAATGCTTACATAAGAGGTACTTGGAACAAGATGAATTCCACTATTTTAAAGGCAAAAGATGAATATTATTTGATTCTACAGTTCCAGAGGATCAAGAGGCAAAAAAAAAAAGAAGAAAAAGATTCATAAGGATTAAGAGTCCCTCTCTTGCCTTTGTACCACATACAGCTCTTTAGGCGAAGCAGTTCATCATAGAAATCGCACAATGGTGAAGAAGTAAATCTTCAGTGGCTGAGCACCTGGTGCATTCAGATTCAGACTCACTATTCCAACAACTGTGGCAACATTACTCTTTTAAAGCCAAACTGACATGAAGAATTCAGCAATATCTGCCTCTGCTGTTTCTAAGCTTTCTCCTTCTAAAGCTGGTTCACTAAAAGATTCCAGAAAATCTCATAAGACACCACATAACAGGAGAGTCTACACAGAAAATAAACATTTAGCATCTGTCTTATGAATATGAAACAAAGAGATCCCTGGCCAGGTTTAAATCTTTTGAATTTATGGAGTCCTGTATGGAAATACACATGGACAGAAAATACGCTGTGGTCAATGGTTCAATCGTTACAGATTTTTGAAGAAGGAACTGTATGATGTAAACATGCTTTAGGCAAGTATTCGATTGAGAGATAACAAAATATATTGATTTTACCTACTTAGACAAGTGGTAAGGCTGACATGTAAAGTGTTATTTACAAAGCCACTTACTTCAGACATCTTCAAATCTTGTTCATTAAGACTATATCAGAAGTTACTACTGAGACTCATGTCATCAAAAGCCTAGTGTGTCAAGTAGAAAACAGATCATAGCTATCTCTATATTAGTTTAAATAGTTAAAGCGTACACACTCAAGAGCATTTTTTGTCAAGCATCCTCCTTCCCCCCAAAAAAGTAAGTAAAGCTTGCGGAAGAAGCATCAGCATTTCTAAAAGTGTTACTAGAATGCAGCGTGCTTGTCACTGAGGTACAAAAAAGGGCCATCTATGCCAGTACCACTAATGCTGCAGGAGAAAATAAAAAGTACAGGAAATTCACCCACAAAGCCCTTCATCCTTCATTCCATATTTGTGGTGAGGTCACCTTGAAGGAAGTTGAATAAACAGGCCCCATTAATGACAAGGAAAAAAAAATGGGGTTTAAAAATGTTAATACTTTTAGATAGGTATCTAAAATGTACAGGTCATTAGGCCAATAAAGTCTGTGGAAAACCGCTTCTGTTTACTTTTTCCAAAAAGACTTTGCAACTAGTCTTCATATGAACTAAGCTTTACAAAGAAAATAATTTAAAGAATTAAAAAAAAAATCAGTCTGTACAATGGAAGGTAGTTGGCTAAGGCAAATATGCAGCTTCTTAAAATGCCATACACATTTGAGAAGGAAACCCAACTTACCCAGTAAGTCAGTGTAAAGTGCCTGCTCCAGATCCCCCAACATCGTAAGGATAACATCCTCATCTAGATGAGCAATCCCTTCCCGCAGGCAGCTTTCTCCTTCCTCTTCAGCCCAGCTTCTGCTGATGCTGCTTAGCTTAGAGGATACAGTTTCATCTTCAGACCTGCTCTCTTCATCACTCTCACCTTCCAAGACTTTTCTTGCAGACCAGTCCTCTAAGCCCTCACTGCCTGACTGGTTGCCTCCAGCAGGCAGGAGGTTCCAGGTCCCGGGGCTGCTGGTATGATACAGGGACTGCACAGACCTCGAGAGAAATCTGGACAGAGTGCGCCTGTCTTCATAGTGGGATTCTCTCTGGCTGGCCTTTGCCGCATTTCCAAACCAGTTGGAAATGCGCACAGTGGGTCTCCTCTTGATTTCACTGGTGAGGGTGAGATTAGTCAAAGACTTTTGCTTCTGAAGGCAAGCTCCCTTTCTCCTTACATCTTTGCCCCTAAACACAGAGAGTTCAACAGGGCGCTGCATGTCTCTTCCAGTGGCTTCACCTTTTCAATTGGACATCATCTTGTTGTCTTAGACTGAGATCTCAACTGGCCCTTTGGGTTTTGATTAACACATGCAGTTCAATAAAAGGCCAGGCTCAAACATTCACATAAATTGATTCTGTAGCTTTTGTACATAAAATGACTTGCCCACCCTTTAGCTTGCTACATCATTTCACTAATCAGTGGTACTCACAAACAGTTTGCTTGAATATAGCTGAAGCAGAAAAGAGTTCAGCAAAGATTCTGCTCCAGCTGAAAAGTAACACAGGAAGCCAACTACGTTTTCCCTTCTTCATCCAATCGCATGTCTCAGCACGAGGATGGGTCCACATTTCCCTTTACTGCTTCTGTGTGCCGAAAAGAAAGGTAGTGGAGCTGGAGGGATGGCTCTGGCTTTTTTTTTTTTTTTCCTCCTCTCACCAGCCCTTGACTGATCCAGGTCCACACCCTTTACTCTAGATGAGCTGACACAGTGCAGCAAGTACAGCCTCCGCATCAGAGCCCAGTAAGAGCAGGAATGAAGCCTGGAAGCCCAGCCCTGCCCGAGCCTCTTGCGTTTTAGTATTCCACCTGCATTCTCAGATCTATGGTTCTTTCTTGCTGCTGCAGTAGATGCTGCTGGCTGCCATGGCAGCAAACATCCTGCGAAATTGCGACAGAGCCACGGAAGCAGCTGTCCAGCCCAGAATGCCACAGGTTTCAGAGCCAAGCCTGAATGAGATGCTACACATCAACCCTATGCACATGGAGATCGCTCTCAGCCACCCAGCCTCAGCCGCGGACACACACTCTCACACTCACACACGCTCCCCGATGCTGAGAATGACAGGCTAATTCTCTATAGCTGCAGGCAGCTGAAGCAGGCAGTTCTGCCTTCTGAATGTTGGGATTTGTGCTGTAAAAGCACAAATCAAATTCAAGAGTATAAAGGACCTAAAAAACAGAGCATGACACTCTCTACCTGCTGACAGATAACACTTTAAAGGAAAACACTTCACCTCATCTTTTCCAGAACAAATCCAAGTGTTTTTGATTCTGAAGTTATTTAGCAAAATTCTAATGTAACAATAAAAGTCGAGATTTCCTCCTCCCTTCTTTAAAAAAATAGCAAAAAATGACACAAAATGTTTTTTCCCCAATATGCTTTTGACTCAAAGCATGCAAGTGGAATACGGCCAAGTATGTAGACCATAATGATGTCAACGAAAACATAAAATTCACATGAAGTATTTTGATATTGAGCATTTTTCTAAATCTACTGCATAAACCTATCACAGCATAATTAGTTATCTTCAATATTTTGATAAAACAGAAAACGTATAAGGTAAATTTCTCTTGATTCGCTAAACCACCATCTTGAAATTCTGGTTTGGGGAAAACTTTCAAAACAAATGTCAGGTATGGTAGAGGTTATGTGCTCCACTGACATTAACAAGACAAGTATTAAAGAAAAACTTTGAGGATTTTATGCCTACAAACACCCCTTATTATAAAGGGGAAAGTGGAGGAATGTATAGAAATGTTAAGTTGTGTCATTCGAATTGACATATAAATAAATCCTCATCAATTTCAGAGCTAACACAGTGAAATTAATTCTGATTTTTCATCTCATTTTATTAATTTCCACTACAGGAAATGCCCAACTCTTAACTATATACATTAACATTACAATATGCCTTGCCTATACTTTTACACGGAGCCCTGGTGTCATACTGCTTAAGAGCTCAGCTGCTAACCAAAAGGTGCACAGTTCAAATCTACCTGCTGCTCCTTGGAAACACTATGGGGCAGTTCTACTCTGTCCTATAGAGTTGCTGTGAGTTGGAACAGCCTCCACACCACCTAACAACAACAACATAGCTTTACATACAGTAACAATCTACTTTTAAAGTTAATTATTCCTTAAGCCCCCAAAGTCAAGGCAGACCATATCTAGATCCATTTTACAGATATATAAAAGGAATCAAAGTGATTTACTTAAGAACAGCAATTATTTGTAGCAAAAATTTTCAATAAACAAACCTTTGGGTTATAAATAATTATTCTCAACTCTTTAGTCTTCAAAAATAAATTGCATTATCAAAAATAAAATGAAGGTACTAATGCTGAATCACAGAAACTGACAATCGTACTTCTAAAAACATCATTTTGTAAAGTCATTTTAAAAAGACCAAAATGACCCTCCCCTTGGGATTTTTAAGAAGAACATTTTTATTTTCTTCAGTTTGAATTATTGCAGCCCAGTGAATCACCAGGTAGTGAGAACATAATGAAATTTTTTGAAGCTATGAAACTTCAATTTGTTTGACATCAGTTACACTAATACATGGTTGCATACTCTAAAGCGTTACAAATTCATTAAAAGGGAACACTAATGCTCTAACTTGAAAGGGTTGACCTTATGCATTGGCAAATGAAAGCAATAATTATGCCTTCCCTTTATACATGGGTACTTTGTACACCAGTCAGCTCAGACCAGTGGTTCTCAATTTTTACATGTTCAGAGCTACACGGAGGGTATATCAGAACACAGGTTGCTGGGTCCCATCTCCACGTCTCCTGAGTCAGTAGGTCTGCAAAGAACTTGTAACAGGTGATGCTACTGCAGCTGGCTCTGGGACTGCAGTTTGAGAACCAATAACTACAGACACTCTGGAAACCCTGGTGGCGTAGTGGTTAAGTGCTACAGCTGCTAACCAAGGGGTCGGCAGTTTGAATCTGCCAGGCACTCCTTGGAAACTGTATGGGGCAGTTCTACTCTGTCCCATAGGGTCACTATGAGTCGGAATCGACTGGAGAGCACTGGGTTTGGTTTTTTGGGGTGTAGAGACACTCTGTGTTGTCACAACTGGGAAAAGGGGTGCTACTGACATCTAGTGGTTAGAGGCTAAAAAAAAAAAGGGTGTTCCTAAACACCCTACAAAGTATCAAAAAAAAAAACCCATTGCCATTGAGTTGATTTTGACTCATAGCAATCCTAAGGGACAGAGAACAGCTGCCCTCATAGGGTTTCCAAGGAGCGGCTGGTAGATTCAAACCGGCGACCTTTTGGTTAGCAGCCTGGCTCTTAACCTCGACACCACTAGTTGTTCTTAATTGCCGTCAAGTCAATTCTGACTCATGATGACCCCATGTGGGCAGAGTAGAACTATTCCACAGGGTTTTTAAGTTTGCGACCTTTTGGAAGCAGGTTGCCAGGCCTGTCTTCCAAGGTGCTTCTGGGTTGGTTTGAACCAGGAACCTTTTGGCTAGTAACCATTTGTGCCACCCAGGACTCCCAATGTAAAAAAAAAAAAAAAACCTGTTGCCATCCAGTCAATTCCTACTCATAGCGACGTTATAGGACAGATTAGAACTGTCCCATAGGGTTTCCAAGGAGAGACTAGTTGATTAGAACTGCCAGCCTTTTGGTTAGCAGCCATAGCATGCCGTAGCTCTTAACCACTGTACCATCATGCAACCCACAATGTCAGTAGAGCAACGGTTGATAAAGCCTGGCTGAGACTAAATTATGCGACATTTACAAACAATTTCAAAATGTCAGTGGATTATAAAATCAAACATATACTACAGTATTACTCACATTAATGTCCACTCTGAGCAGGTTGCAGCTCTGATCAGATACTCTTTATTCTATGATCTAGGCAGAAAGAGTAACCCCAGTCTGGGACATGTTGGTCTTATGACAGAGGGAATAGACATGAGAGAGCCAAGCAATGGGTCTTAAAGCTTCTGCTCAGAAATGACCCATGTCATTTTCCACTCACATGCCCCAGCCTGATTCAACATAATCCTCCTGTAGGAATGAGCCCAGGAAGGAGTGTGCCAAGTCCAGTGGAGTCAGTAAGGAGGGGCTGGTAGAGACAGACTGCAAATATTTTGAAGAAATAACCTCACAGAGAAAACATCAAAGAATTTTGTTTGTCTCTTTGCTCAAAGACATTACTGTATTGTCAACTTGTAGTTATAAAAGTTTTGCCCTTGGAACTGTATCAGTCCATAGTTTTATTCTGAACAACAGTATTCAGGAACGCATTCATTGAACCCATTCATTGCCTCTCTAGAGGCAGCTATCCCTGCTTGTGTTGGGTGAGTATCCACACAAGGGTGTACCCACACTTCTGTGTGTTCACAAATATATATGCAATGTTACACAGATGGAGGAAGAGGCTTCAGTACAAAGGAGATAAACAGGCCCAATCAGAACTCAAAATGTGACTCACTCTAATTTTGCCAAAACCTAACATAAAATATAGCTACTATAATGGGATGAGTTGGAATTGACTCGACGGCACTGGGTACTGGGGGTTAATGTTATGAAAAGGAATGTTTTTGAGTTCTTTAATACACTTAATTATAAGATGCCTATTTAAGTAAAAGATCTAAACTGATTGGAATTGCCTGAGTTTCATCTTCTTGATCTTTACAAACTTTTAAGAAAAAAGTCAGTTTACGTGAGCACTTACAAAGGTTTTAAATGCCAGATAATTCTCATTATTTAATACAAAGTCTGGTGAGTAAAACAAAATGAAACACATGTATAAACATTAGCTTAGGCCTCTGATTAATCTAAATCTCACTTTAAAAATTATTTTCTCAATTCATTGTATTATTTTAAAATTATTTTTTTACAAATGAAATGCCAGCTTCGCTGATAGTGAATTAGTATGATACCTATCAACATTCCTCAGTTGAATATAAAATTCTAGCTAAAGGTTAAAAAGCGCATTAAACAAACGTTATACATGTTGGCAGACAGTCTTATGCAAAAAAAAAAAAAATAGGGCAAGTGTCAATCTATGTAAAAGAAAAAATTCTAAAACTTTGTTGAATGATAACAGTGAGGGGAAGGGGCAGGAAGAATAAACTCACTTCACATTTGGCAGAACGTCTTAGCACTTGATGAAGGGAGATGGTCTCTAAGGCCAGATTTCTTTTTGTCTATTAATGTGAGAATAAAACCAAGTTTAAGTAGTAAAATCTGCATCCTCAAAACAGCTAGCCTTGCAATACTGAGATCGTGGCATTAAAAAAAAAAAATTTTTTTTTTTTTTTTTTTTTATCTGAAACGATAGGCTGGAAACAAGAAGCTCACTTTCTTACTGCCACTTGAACTACATAATGAATTATACCTGGCTGTGATAATTACTGGAAGACCACCATCACCACCTCTGGCAAATATCACTAGGTTACCTCCCTAAGAGCATGATGAAAAAGGAGAATCAATTGATGTGCTTACAGATTTCTGAAAATCTCCAAACTGCAAAGGTCTTAAGTTTTTCCCAGGATTCTATTTTACTGAGTGTTTCTGATGCGTATCTTCACACCACAACTTGACTACATTTTTAACTTGCATGACCATTTAGTCACAGAGACATTTTTATAACTTCATGTGAAATACTGCATACTGAAAATTTAAACAACTAAGCTTTCCAACTAAGTGAGCCTCTCTAAACAAAATCTGCTTTGTAGTATGAACCATTCATCTTTGTTCCTTAACAGTGTCTCAAATCTTTAAATGCCATGGATTTTGGAGTTATGTAAGTAGGGGCATTTTTCACATTTGTTCATGTACAAAAAGAGACCCCTCCTTCCCACAGTAATATAACTCAAAAGGACAGAGAGTAGGGAAGGTATAATTTCACACACAGCTTGTTCAGGGGCTCTGACATTTCCTATAATGAACTTGGGGTAAGCCTCTCCTGCTGTAGGCTCTATTTCCTCTGTTTGTTTCACTTGGGGATGAAGATAGCTGCCAGAAGCTCTAAACTTTCTTTTTACTAACTTCAGACCTAGCAGAAAAAGAGAGCTTCATTGTCCAACCATCTCAGGAAAAGTTCCGAGATTGATTCTAAATTGTTCCAGTTGAAATCCATTGAGTCACATGACCATTCCTGAAACAGTCCTGAGGTCAAGGGAATGGGTTGTTATGAGTGGCTGTGCTTAGGTCAATTTTACTTGAACCACATGGACAAAAAATGGTGGGGATGTGGTTCCCCAGAGAAAATCAAGGTTCTATTATCAGCAGACGGGGCAATAGATGCTGGTCAGGCAAAACCACACTAGGACACCAAGGTCAGCTTACTGTGAAGTCAATGGTGCTTAAACTGTGGAAACTCTTACTCGCCTGGGCCCCTTCCAAGGACCGCTACACAATTCTGTATGTTTAATTTGTTTTATTCTTTCTTAAGCAAAGTTACCCTAATTTTATAGGTTTCAAAAATTCACAAACCTGGATCTGCCCTTGCCAGGACTAATATCATCACAGTTCTGTATCATGAAGTTTACTTGGGGAACAGAACGAGGAATTACTCCCCACTGAGGTCCCCATACCAATCATTAGCAATAGGAGTTCAACAGTGTCAACAGCATTTGGAACTGTGAAATTTTGGGTTACAAAAAAACTAGTGAGATCCCAAGATCCCAATGAATTTAGGAAAATTGGCCATTTTCACAAAAAGAAACTAATAAAAATAATAAGGCAAGAAGAATTTTTTTTCAAACTACTTTCACTGAGGTTGTATCTTCCTGGCTTGTTATTCCCTGATTTCTCCATCCATTAGAATGTCACAAATCTTTTGGGACAACATACATATCTGCTCTTTTTTTAAGCCCTTCCCAACTCTTTCCGGCAAACTTAGTTGCTCACAATGTCTATGAGTTTATTTACTTGTAGCATTAAAGTTTATCCATTTGCCTCTCGCTCTTCAATAGGAGGGTTCGTGTCTTAGTCATGTTTGTTTTCCCAACTCTTGAGAAGCCTGGCATGTATAAGGTGCCAGGTGAAAAATACTGAAAGGACGGATGGATGAATAACACCGTATCTCACAACAATCCTGTGATTCACTAGACATCACCATAGTCACCTCAGAGATAAGGAATCTGAGGAATAATTTAACAGATAAATAATGTCAGGGAAGAGGCTATTTTGTCCAATTTCTAGAACATTTTTCTTCCCACATCTCATATTATCTTCAAAGAAATAGTCTATGGGCCAGTCTAAGCTAGTGCTAAGCAATAAATTGAAGCGCTTATGCTTATGTAGTTTGTGGTTTCTCTAGTAGCAGAATGTAGTAGCAATAGCAGAAATGAGAAACAAAAGGAGAGCTGTGGCAGGAAGTTCTGAAAGAGGAAGTAATGGAGACTGAAAGAAAGGGAAGTGATAACTAAAATAGGAAAAATTCTGTAAGCTTTAAGTTTATGACAGATTCATTCTTTTATAGGTTTATACTACGATTATGTGTTCATCCTTACTGTCTTTCTCTCTCTCCCTCTATATATATACACACACACATATGTATGTGTGTATATATACATGTGTATATGTGTGTATATATACAAATATCTGTGTATATATTTGTATGTTATATAGGTATACATATATATATATACACACACATGCAATATATCTTCTAAAATCCCAGCTCATCAGAGAGTATTTCTGAGCCATTATATTGCCTCTTTAAAATGACTAAACATTTTCCTCCTCAAAATTTTTGATTATTCAGTGACAGCACAGACAAAATTAAATTTGTAGATACTCTCTTTTCTTGCTGTAGTTGTTATAGATGCCAACAAGTCATTTCTGACTCACAGCAACACCACATGCAACAGAACGAATGAAACAATGCTTAATCCTGCCTCATCCTCACAATCATTACTATGTTTGAGCCCACTGTTGCAGCCACTGCGTCAGTCCAACTCATTGAAGGTCTTCCTCTTTTTCACTGATCCTCTACTTTACCAAGCACGATGTCCTTCTCCAGGGACTGGTCCCTCCTGATAACATATCCAAAGTATGTGAGACAAAGTCTCGCTATTCTTGCTTCTAAGGAGTGTTCTGGCTGTACTTGTTCCAAGACAGACATGTTCATTCTTCTGGAAGTCCATGGTATATTCAATATTCTTCAACAAAGCCATAATACAAATGCATCAATTCTTCTTTGATCTTCCTTATTCATTGTGCGGCTTTTGCTTGCATGTGAGGTGACTGAAAATACTATGGCTTGGTCAGGCGCATCTTAGTCTTCAAAGTGACATCTTTGCTTTTAAACACTTTAAAGAGGTCTTTTGCAGCAGATTTGCCCAATGCAATGCATCATTTCATTTCTTGACTGCTGCTTCTATGGGCATTGATCTGGAACCAAGGGCAATGAAATCCTTGACAATTTCAATCTTTTCTGTTTATCATGATGTTGCTTATTAGTCTGGTTGTGAGGATTTTTGTTTTATGTTGAAGTGTAATCCATACTGAAGACTTTGATCTTCATTAGTAAGTGCTTCAAGTCCTCTTTGCTTTCATTGAGCAAGGTTTTGTTATCCTGAAATCCTGATGGCATGTTATTCTTCATAAAGTACAGCTTCTCAGATTACTTGTTCAGCATATAGACTGAATAAGTATGGTGAAAGGATACAACCCTGACGCACACCTTTCCTGATTTGAAACCATGCAGTGTCCCCTTGTTCTGTTCAAATGACTGCCTCTTGGTCTATGTACAGGTTCTGCATGAGCACCATTAAGTGTTTTGGAATTCCCATTCTTCACAATATTATCCATAATTTGTTATGATTCACACATTGGAATGACTTTGCATAGTCAATAAAACACCGGTAAACATCTTTCCAGTATTCCCTGCTTTCAGCCATGATTCATCTGACATCAGCAATGATATCCCTCATTCCACATCCTCTTCTGAATCCAGCTTGAATTTCTGGCAGTTCCCTGTTGATGTACTGCTGCAACCACTTTTGGATTATCTTCAGCAAAATTTTACTTGTGTGTGATATTAATGATATTCTTCAATAATTTCTTTATTCTGTTGGATAACCTTTGTTTGGAGTGGGTACAAATATTGATCCCTTCTAGTAGGTTGGCCAGGTAGCAGTCTTCCAAATTTTTTGGCATAGACGCTTGGTGCCCTGCAACGATTTGTTGAAACTTCTAAATGGTATTCTTTCAGTTCCTGGAGGCTTATTTTTCATCAGTGCTTTCGGTGTAGCTTGGAATTCTTCCTTCATTACCATGGGTTCTTGATCATTATGTTATCTCCTGAAATGGCTGAATGTTGACCAATTCTTTTTGGTACAGTGACTCTGCATATTCCTTCCATCTCCCTGCATCGTTTAATATTTTGCCCATGGAATCCTTCAATATTGCAACGAGAAACTTGAGTTTTTTCTTCAGTTCTTTCAGCTTGAGAAATTCTGAGTGTTTTCTTCCCTTTTGGTTTTCTAACTCCAGGTCTTTGCACATTTCATTGTAATACTTTGTCTCCTTGAGCTGTCCTTTAAAATCTTCTGTTCAATTCTTTTACGTGGTCATTTCTTTCATTCGCTTTAGCTACTCTACATTCAAGAGCACGTTTCAGAATCCCTTCTGACATTCATTTTGATCTTTTCTTTCTTTTCCTTTTACTGGCCTCTTGCTTTCTTCATGTATGATGTCGTTGAGGTCATCTCACAACTCCTCTGGTTTTTGGTCATTAGTGTTCAATGCATCAAATTTATACTTGAGAAGGTCTCTAAATTCAGGTTGGATATACTTAAGGTCGTACTTTGGCTTTCGTGGACTTGTTTTCATTTTCCTCAGCTTCAACTTGAACTTGCATATGAGCAAATGATAATCTGTTCAGCAGTCAGCCCCTGGCCTTATTCTGACTGATGATATTGAGCTTCTCCATCATCTGTTTCCACAAATATAGTCAATTTGATTTCTGTGTATTCCATCCCACAAGAGCATAGAGCCTTCATTTATGCTGTTGAAAAATGTATTTGCAAAGAATAACTCATTGGTCTTGCAAAATTCTACCACATGATCTCTGGTGTCATTTTTAACACCATGGCTGTATTTTCCAACTAGTGATCCTTCTTTGTTTCCAGCTTTCACATTGCAATCACCAGTAACTATCAATGAATCTAGATTGCATGTCTGATCAATTTCAGACTGCAGAAGTTAGTAAAAATCTTCAATTTCTTCATCTTTGGCATTAGTGGTTGGTATGCCAATTTGTATAATACTCATATTAACTGGTCTTTCCTATAGGCGTATTGATGCTTTCCTATCACTGACAGCATTGCACTTCAAGATAGGTCTTGGAATGTTCTTCTTGACAATGAATGTGATGCCATTACTCTTCAATTTATCATTCCTAGTATGCTATATCATATGATTATGTTATTCAAAATGGCCCAACACCAGTCCATTTCAGCTCACTAATACCAAGTATATTTATTTTCAAGTGTTCCATTTCTTTTCTGACAACTTACAATTTTCCTAGATTCATATTTCATACAGTCCATGTTTCATTTTTTAATGGATGTTTGCAGCTGTGTCTTTTCATTTTGATCCATGCCACATCAGCAAATGAAGGTCTCAAAAGCTTTACTCCATTCATGTAATTAAGTTCCACTCTACTCTGAGGAGGCATCTCTTCCCAGTCATATTTTGAGTGCCTTCCAACCTAAGGGCTCATCTTTTGCACTGTGTCAGACAATATTCTGCTTTTCTACTCATGTCGATCTCTTCAACTGAGGGTTATTTACTTTTTTACTGTTATTTAATATGCTGTACTTTCCTATAGCCATAAATCACATAGTGTTATTACAGCAAGTGTTGATATCTGTGATATATTTACCTCTGAATGTTATAAAGTCAAGTTCACTGTGATTTATTTCTAAATGGTCTATGCTGTCATATTGCCTTCCAAATTAAAGTTATTATTCTCAAATTTCCTATTTTGTCCACCTGAAAATTATTATGCTCCTTCCCCATTATGTATCTCATTTCTATGACATGTCCATTACATTTACTTCATTTTAGAAATATTTATTGAGCATTTAATATATATCAGCCATATGTTGGGGATATATCAGTTAACAGGACAGAACTGATTGAATTCTGGATATATTTTTAAACTGAAATAATTCCTTGCTACCACAATTTATTTGGTACCTCAGTTATGACAGTGAATTAGGATAAGAGGAATATTGTGTCATCTAAATTTATTTTTTGAGTCAGAAATAATAGCAAGAGTTCAAATAGCAAAAAAAAAAAAAAAAAACCTCAAAAAATTGCTTCAAATATACAACTGTATTCCAGAGCTCACATAGAAAACAATACCCCTGGAGTCAACAGGTTTTCTGGTTGATTGAATATCAGGTATGAGAGTATAGGAGGAGTCAAGAATTATTCTAAGATTTCAGGTCTGAGCAACAGGAGAGAGAGAATTATCATTAACCAGAACAGAGAAAATGCAAAGTGAAGAGTTTTTAAGGATGAAATTTTGAGGAGTAAAATCAGAAGTTCATTTTTAGATATACTGACTTTGGGGTGTCTATGAGATATTCAGGTGGAGATGTTGTATACACAGTTGGAGATATAAGTCTGGGACGCTGGGGTAAGGACTAAGGTAGAGAGAGACATTTGTGAGCCATCAATATACAGATGGAATTTAAAGCCATAAGCAGTATTAAATCACCAAGGGAGCATGTATAGTTCAGGAACTGAGACCAAATCAGTTCAGTTATAAGAGATCAGGGAGAAAAGGAATAACTAGAAAAGGAGACTGAGAAGGAGCAAACATTGAGGTTCAAGGAAAACAAAGGGAATGTGATATCCTGAAAGGCAAGCAAGAAACTTTTCCAGAGGAGGGCATGTGCTGCTGAGAGGTAAAATAACAACTGAGACCTTGGATTTGCCCATATATATATCACTGGTACCTCAGTTAAGAGCTTCAGTGGAGAGATGGGGCTGAAAGCTTAATTGGAGTAGGTTTATTAGAGAGGAGAGAAATTAGTGTCAGTGATTGAAGGCTATTCTTTGTAGGATTGTTCTATAAAGAGGGAAAGATAAATGTGGGTAATACTTGAGCAAATTGGGGTTTCCTGGAAGCTCGGTCTGCCTTTATGGTTTCTATCTAGGCTGCCTAAGCTGAAGCCTTGGGCTCAGAGCATTCTCTGATAAGGAGGCAGGGAATTGGGGCTCACTCTCACTGCCAGTTTATTCTCTTTGTCAGAGAAGGTTTCCTCCCTGTTTTGAGCTCACAGTAACTTTCTATTTCCCCGTGACTACCCATAAATGAAGTCCTGGTGGTGCAGTGGTTAAGAGCTTGGCTGCAAACCAAAAGGTCGGCAGTTCAAATCCACCAGCAGCTCCTTTGAAACCCTATAGGGCAGTTCTACCCTATGCTATAGGGTCGCTGTGAGTCGGAATCAACTCCATGGCAACAGGATTAGATTGGACCCATAACTACTTAATTGTACAGAATTAATCTTGTAGCTAGAGGGGAAGAAATGTTGCATGCTTTGGTCACAGGATGGTCATGCTGTTCACCCCTGAACAAATGCACTCTCCTAGTCACTGGATGGCCATTCTGTTTGCACCTGAGCAGAGACACCTTCCTCTTCCCTTCCTGTTGCTTCCCTGTAGGCCAGCGTGTACACCCCTCTGGTTTCTCTGTATAAGCCCCAGGCCCAAGTTGCTCTGTTCTCTCATGCATGGTTAATTAAGGGGTGCACACAGAAGTGACCTAAAACATTCCACACTTGGACAGGAACCTTTTGGGAGAACCTGGTTCTTGATAAACCCTTACTCCATTTATCAATGTCCTGATTACTATAAGCAAAAAAAGTCTGTGACAATGTCAGTGAGTAGTATAATTATTTGTTCTAATCCAAAAAGCCCTTCACCATTTCATCTGTTTTATTTCACTCAGTACATTGCAGGGTCAAGAAAAGTTGACCTTATAGAGACAGAAGACAGAGTATAAGACAAAAGGAAGAATAAATGGGTATAGATATTGGTGCATGGGCAAATGTGAAGGCAGTAGTTTGTAAAGGTGTTTTCTGACTGTTTTACTTTTTTCAGTGAAGCAGACAGTAAGGTCACCAGTTAACAGGAAGTATGTAAGAGATAGTATTGTAGGTTTGAGAAGAAAAGAAAATGTATATAGTTGTCATCTAAGAAATTGAAAGAGTAAACAGATTAGACAAATATAGAATAATTGTGGGGTAGCTTTGAGTATTCCCTTGAATAATTTAAAGTGAGTCACATGGGTAAGGTGTTTTTCCCCAGGCTCATTTATTGCAGGTGTGGAATAGGTGGAGCATTGAATGGTATCAGGTCAGCAACTTCATTAAATGAGTACAACATGAGAGTTAAGAATATAGGCAAAAGTAAAGTTACACCCAGGACTATAAGAATTCAGCTATCTAAAAAGGGAAGAAAAATATACAGGGTTTGGTGATGAATAATAAAGTGTGGTGGGATCAATGAGTTTGAAATCTTAGTAAAGCCACTGGTGGAGTCAGGGTACAAAGGAAGAGTACAGGAAAGATAGGAGGTGGTAGCCAGTGAGAGAGGGGTATAGGAAATTGAGATTATGGAAAAGTTGGAGCTGCTGGCAATCACCAGATCTACAGTATGACTTTGAGGATAAGTAGCTCAGAAGGGCTGGAGGACAAGACCATTGTGAGAGAGTCCAGGGAGTGGAAGGATCATCTATGAGAATACTGCAAACACCAAAAATTAAAGCAAAAATTGCAATAGAGTACCCTATTTTTACATGAATAACACATGCCTTCTATGTTTGCGAACCACATCCTCCCCCCATGAGGTATTTTCTTAAGTATGCTATGCTAATTTTTTTTACAGCAACATGTAAAAAAAAAAAAAAATGGCATAGCTGCATTTACAAAAATACCTCACAGAGGGGAGGGCATGGTTGGCAAACAAACATAGAAGGTATATGTTATTTGCATAAAAACATGGTAATAGTTATGCAAAGCCTAAAACTGAAAAATTGAGGAGGATATTCAATCTCATCTCTCTATGATATTCATGCTCTCATCACTGTCCTACTGGTACACTCTCATCAAGGTTTCTCTAAATACAGTGTTCAATTTATAGCTTACTAACAGTAAATTAGAGGTTCCTAGATGGCACAAATAATTTGTGCTCAACTACTAACCTAAAGATTGGCAGTTCAAACCCACCCAGCAGCACCATGGAAGAAAGGCCTGGCAATCTGTTTCTGAAATGAAAACCTTTGGAGCAGTTCTACTCTGTAGCACATGGGGTTGCCATGAGTCGGAATTGACTTGATGGTAATGGGTTTTAACAGTAAATAAAAATCACCTTTCTTCCACCCAATCTTAAGTTTACATTGAGGGACATTTACTACCACACTACCAGCTAATTTTGAAAAGAAGATAGTAGGAAAGACACAATCAGATAAGCCTCAGTTCTGAATTTATTTTCTTTCTTTTACTATACCAAAAAACTTCCTATCTAAATCATAGAATCAAGTTTATAATTCTATATATACATTACATTATTACTGCAAAATAATAGTGTCTTCTAATAAATTTAAATTATTATATTACCATCTAGTATTCTATTGATAACATGGGAACACTAAATGGAAATATTAACTGGAACTATGAAAAAATAATCAGATGGTAGATAGGGTCAGACTGTAGAAAACATCAAATATGGATTATTTATATAATCAGAAATAGTGATATATTAATTTCAGAAAAACAATGTTCTTTTTGAAATTCACATAAACATTACACTTCAAACTGTGCCACCACGTGCATTGCTCCTAAAGACTTGAGCTCTAGTATTAAAAAAAAAAAAAAAGTATTGGATAGGCATAATTATGCTAATTGAAGTTATTCATGTGTAAGCAAACATGTGAGGGATATGTTTCCTCAGGCCACACTAGGTTTACAAACTATCTAGTCACAATAAAGGTACACAGCATCGTTCTGGCCATGAGACTATCCGGAGCTATGGGAAAGCCACGTGGAACACTTCTCCCAAGTATTTTGAAGAACCTACAAATACCATCCCATAGCTACATCATGACATTAACCATTTCTTCCCCTTCCCTGTTGTAATCTTCACGTGAAACTTCTGGTGTCTAATGATGCCACTGATGGTAACTCCCAAAGTTACCCTTGGCATGCTGTCATTGTCAATACCCACTGGTGGATACTGCAGTAAAAGCTAACCCTTGCCAAAGCGTGCTTCAGGTCTGATGAAATGGGGGAGTTTCTTCACCCTTAAATTTGTGATATGGTTACTTTCATGAGCTTCAGAGCAACACTTTGAATCCTTGGAGTAATATTTTAATTACATACTTTTTAGTTTTTTGTTTGTTTTTCTTTTCTTTTCCCCTTGGATGTAGCTGTGACTACACATAAACTAGGTAAGAAGTTACTGGAATAACAGACATAATTCTACTCCTACCCATTCTTACTTAAAAACAGATAAAATGTTCTTCCATTCTCTCTCCCTTCATTGTTGTTAGGTGCTGTCGAGTCTGTTCCAACTCACAGTGACCCTATGTACAACAGAAGGAGACACTGCCTGGTCCTGCACCATCCTCACAATCGTTGCTATGCCTGAGCCCATTGTTGCCGCCACTGTATCAATCCATCTTGTTGAGGGTCTTCCTCTCTTTTGCTGACCCTCTCTGTTTTACCAAACATGATGTCCTCCAGGAACTGGTCCCTCCTGTTAATGTTTCCAAAGTATGTGAGATGAAGTCTTGCCATCCCTGTTTCTAAGGAGCATTCTGGTGATACTTCTTCCAAAACAGATTTGTTCATTCTTCTGGCAGTCCATGGTCTATTCAACATTCTTTATCAACACCATAATTCAAAGGCATCAATTATTCTTCAGCCTTCCTTATTCATTGTCCAGCTTTCGCATACATGTGAGAAGATTGAAAATATGGCTTGGATCTGGCATATCTTAGTCTTCAAAGGGATATCTTTGCTTCTGAGCACTTTAAAGAGGTCTTTTGCGGCAGATTTGCTCAGTGCAATACATCATTTTATTTCTTGACTGCTGCTTCTGTGAGCATTGACTGCAGATCCAAGTAACATAAAGTCCTTGAAAACTTCAATATTTTCTCTGTTTATCATGATGTTGCTTACTGGCACAGTTGTGAGGGCAGCATATTTTGCTAAGAGGCTGCTGAGTACCTCATGAAAACAGTCCTATATATAACAACATTCCAATAAAGGCTTTCCATAAAGGCTCAGGCTTATCTGGATCCTAGGAAAAACACTGGGCTCAAGCTAAGAAACCTGTTTTATACACTTAAAAACCTAACAAACCGTGTCTGAGGTATGTCTTATGTGTGTGTGTATATATATACACATTATTTATATGAAATGCAAATATTTTCCTAGTTTTTTTTATAATGCATATTTGGAACCACCATATAGAAATGTTCAATAATAATATACAATTGGAGATAGAGCAGGTTTAGATTTGCGATGGAAAATTTACATTAACACCTGATCTTTAGTATAGTTTCAATTGCCAAATACATCCAAGGGCCGTCTTATTACCAAGAAGTTTCTCTAGTTTTTTTTTTTTCTCCCCGAATATGATCAACTTGACTGAGGGCAATATTGACTACAAATCTCGACTTATGAAAGTACTACTATTTTCTACAAAGCCATAATGAGATCATCCTAAGAAGAACAGCCAAACAGTTCCAATAATCTCTGATGCATAAGATGTATGCAGTCCATTTTTGCATAAGAAAAGACAGCATAGTACAAATATGATTTAATATACAAATTTACAGAGAGATTACAATTCTCAGGTTTGACCTACCCATCAATCAGATGACTTACCAGATATCTCCTCTAGGCACTGCTTAGCTGTCTTACTATATGATAAATCCATTTTAGTAGGACTGGTGCAGGAGTCAGCAGATGGTAAGGAGGTACCTTCATTTTCTGAATGTGCTCTGGAATTAACCGAGACAGAAATAAACAGCAATTACAGTCACCAGTGACTCATCATCAACATGGAAGCTCTCTCATATGAGAAGAAATCAACTTATTAAAAGTTTTTTTTGTTTTTATCAAGGTAAGTAAGCATTTCTTTATGACTGGGACCTTCTAGGACTGTCTATCTATAAGAAAATTTTGTTACTTATTGTATACAAGAAGGAATGAGATATTAAAAACAAATTTCTTAGACTTTTCTACACTTAAAAGCTTGAAACTACTAATAGTTGGTTATATTTTTGGGCAAAAGACTTGAGCAGATCCAACTTTTTATTATTTTTTTATAAAAACTCATGCCAAATTGTGTTCTTGTGAAATAACTAATAAAAGCACTGAAACCTAGAAATCATTTTTCCGTGAAATTCTTATTTTGAATTATTTTTGTTTTTCAGTATTGTTCACAAATACCCTCAGTAATGTGCTTTCCAGAATGAAGAAACAGTAACCACCTGTATTTGTTCAAAATGCTGACCAATTATATTAAGCTTGGACCAATATTGAGCATACGTGAGTTTTAAAACACATTATTAAAAACACAAAGTATGAGGAAAAATAAGTATTAAATTTGTTCAACCACATGAATGTGATTATTATGATGGCTTGACTGTCAAAGATTTCAGAATTATTGAAGTCAATCAAAAACAAATTTTCATTCTTACAACTACCTATTACATGTCATATATTTGCACGTGTATACGCATGCGTGTGTATTTGTGTGTGTGGTTAACATGTGAAGGGTAGGGCACTCAATGAAGGGACTACATAATTTTTGATATTCCAATCTTATTTTATTTATTATTTCTTCCTTTAATACACAGACAACCATTATAAGATATACTTTCTTTCTCTGTGAAGCTTCCAAACCTGCATATATTCAATTCAACTCACCACAGCTTAAAAAATTTCACAGCATGAACCATTAAGACACAGAAGGAGAAAAGCCAATATAGTATGGTATGTTGGACTGTGTTCTTTGCAGACATCTCATTTGCCCTAGAGTCCCAAGTTTCTAGTACTGTGTTTGGTTCAGGGCAATGATCACTGAATATTTCTTAATTAAAAAAAAAGTGGCAAATATTTATATGTGAAAGAAAAATTCAGTATATTTTTTTCTAAATCAACTTCTAATTAATATTTTGCTTTTATTATAAATTCTGCTTTTGTTTTTTGAGAAAATAGAGGATATTAATCATTGATGCCAGAAATATTTGATAGTTATTTGACAGATCTATAAACCCGCACAGCTCATTAGAATTTTAACAATTATAGAAAGCTATAATGCTGTATGCATGGGTCTATGTGCACATATATGAACTGATATAAAAAACAGAGAGCTATACAGGAATTCCTATATGCAGCTGTGCCTTGATCCTATTTCACCCCAACTTAAACTAAATATAAAAATTATAGGAAAATTAAGAAAGAGGATAGGCTACTATTCAAGTGTCAGGACATACCACCAAGGTCAGCAAGAACTTCAGTGTTGCTAAAGTCAGCAAACATTTTTAGTCTTCACCTTTCTTGATATCTTGACAGCATTCAAGACAGGACACTCCTCCCTTCATGAAATTATCCTATATTAGCTTCTATGATAAAATTCTCCAGTTTGCTCCCCATTTTCTTTAAATGCTGCTTTTTATACTTATTTTCTACTCTATAGGGTCGCTATGAGTGGGAATTGACTCAACATCGATGGGCTTTTACCCAGTAACTAAATGTTATAGTTCTGGGTAGTAAATAGAAGAAAAAAGGGGTTGTTAAAGATTAAATTATGTTTCCCCAAAATATGTGCTAGAATCCTGACCCCTATACCTGTGGATGTAATATGGTTTGGGAATAGGGTTTTCTTGTTATTTTAATGAGGCCATTTTACCAGTATATAGTGTGTCACAAACCTAATCACTTCTGAGTTATAAAAAGAGCACATTAGACGCAGGAGCAAGCACAAATAGGGAAAGACGGATGCCACATGAAGATCATCAAGGAACTAAGGAATGCTGGGACAGACAAGGATCTCCCCCTACAGCTGACAGAGACAGAGCCTTTCCCTACAGTCAGTGTCCTGAATTCGGACTTCTAGACTCCTGTGAGAAAATAAATCTCTGCTCTTTAAAGCCACCCACTTGTTGTATTTCTGTTACAGTTGCACTAAGTAACTGACAGAATTTGGTACCAGATGCTTCTTTTTCCTCTTTTGTTCTCCTCTACTCAATAACTAAATGCTATGGTTCTGGGTAGCAAATAGAAGGCATACAGAAGGAAAAATGTTGGGGCTCCTCAAAGCAGGCTCCTAAGCTTCTTGCAGTTTTCATTCTGTTAGATCACCTCTAGATCATCTAAGTCATGTCTTTGCTTTAGCTATTAAGTATTCACATATGAATTCCAAATATATAACTCTAATTCAGAGCTTTCCTCTGAATTCCAGATGTGCACAATAACCGCGAAACTGACATTTCCTCTTGGTTGTCACAAAGATACCACACACCCATTGTTACGGATTGAACCATGCTCCTCCAAAAAGTTATGTTGATGTTCCAGTCCCTGTACCTGTAAATGTGACCCTGTTTGGGAATAGGGTATGAGGTAGCAAAAGCAGTTTTTGCCTCTCCAATTGTACTGAAAGAACATATTCTAAGGGAAGTAGGACCCTCCTCCCCTAGTGCCTTAGTTATAAGTTTTCCTAGTGTTTTAGTGATACGATGTATGATTAACTATATAATTGCATGCTGGCAAGATCTAATCTTAGATCCCAGAAGTAGAGGAAATATTCTTCCTTTGATGCCATCAAGGCTGAGGACAATGACCACAAGACCATCACACACCCTGAGCCTAGACTGCATCAAGGAGCCTCTCTCTTTCTCCCCATCCCCTTTTCCTATGCACATTGATCCCTCTGGTTTAAGGTATATGGAAAACCCAAGGCCCTTTGCTCTTTTGTTTCCTTCACCTCTGATGTTTTGAGGGGCTATGTGGGTATAGAAGAGTTTTCATTTCCAAATTCACCTGGGGCTAAACACTTTTTTAGGGGAACCAATCTGAAATGGAATTTTACCCTTTCCTCTCTGCCCCAATTACTATGTAAGTAATAAACGTTATGAAAACACCACTGGGTGTTTTCATAAATTATTTGCTGACAGCTACAGCACTGAATGAACTTACTTTTGTTTTTCACGCCCAGCAAGGGGTTTTATTTTATGTTAATGAGGTCATACCAGAGTAGGGTGGGTCCTAACCCTAATTCTTTCTGGGTGGTTTCTTATAAAAAAAGAGCAGAATAGGCACAGACACACACACACGGGAAGATGTCATGTGAAGACGGGGCAGATGCCAACTACAAGCCCAGGAACACCAAAGATTGCTGGCACCTACTAGAGATTGAAAGAGACAGGGAAAGATCTTCTAGACTTGATGCCTCTCAAAATTATGAAACAATAAATTTCTGCTCTATAAAGTATTTTGGTATGGCAGCCCTAGGTAATTAAGACATCATCATGCACAGAACTGAACTTAAAATCTTTTCTCAATAAACCTGCTCCTTTTCCACTGTGTCTCTGGGAGAAACCCTTACAGGGGTGATTATGCTTGCATGCTCTGGTCCTTGTCTGCCTCTCCAGCATCATCTTGTACAGGTCTCCCCTCCACTCTCTCTACTGTAGCCACAAAGTCTTCCCCCCACTTTCGGTCTCTGCACTTGATGTTCTCTTTGCCGATAATTTGTTTTCCTCCCGACTTCATTCAAGTGACTCTTTCTTAAAGAATCCTCTCTAATTTCACTGATTAGGTGAAGTCACCAAGTGCTTATAGCCCCCATACCTTCCTTTATAGCACTTAACGCTTCTGTAATTTGACATTTGTGCAATTATTTGATTAGTGTTTATCTCTTAAACTAGACTCTATTCTTCATGTTTAAGCTTGCCATTGTCCCCCAACACCCAGTTGCATGTTTAGCATATAGGCTACACTCAACAAATATTTGATAAAAGAATGAATAAATCATAGTATTACTGATAGTCAAACAGAATTATTGGTGAGAAGATCATATAGAAAGAAACAACAGTAATTACATTGAATATGGATGTAAAACTTGGCTCTATCATTAAAGTTATTAATTCATGTGACCTCAGGCAAGTTATGTAATCTCTGTGAATCTCAGTTTGCTCATTAACTAAAACAAACAAAAATGTGTGCCTTGCAAGATAATTATGAACTCAAATGTGATTATTACTAGAACACTGAAAAGGCATTCTCTTGAGGCATAAGGACTTCTAGTCAATATTAAAACACAGAGAATATATATGACTTTCTGTGAAGCCCATTTCTCTTTTTCCCACTGGACCCAGGCTCTCCCATATCCTCTGTCTACCGACCACCCCATCCCAATGTATTTCTTAAGTTCACTACAGCCTGTTCTTCCACTTGTGCTTGTTTCTCCTGGGCCACTGTACCACTCTGACCTCTTCTTTTGCTTCCTCTCTCCAAACCAAGGGTAATATATCCTCTGATGTTTTCTAAGGATTCATATTTGAGAAACAAGTTTAAATGGAAAGTATATAGTGAGATCAGGGTCCGTAGGGAAGGCTGACCGGCTGCATGCCAAGAAGTCTCACAGAGGCTGGGCGTCTTGGTGAACTGGCTATGCACCAGGGTTAGGTTACGGTCCTGCAGCCTCACTATCCATGGACTCATCTTTTAGAAGCTGAGTCACATTAAGTAGTTCACTGAGACTGCTGTTGAAAGCTGAATGCCAACTGGTTCTTAGTAGAACAAGACTATCGACAGTTACAGGAGCCAGAATGTCTGTGGCAATGTGTTAGTCATATAGATTCATGGCATCTCCCAGCAGAAAAATCTATACAAGACAAAGGAATACTCAGAATGTGCTTTGGAAGTATACTCAAAATAAACAGTATTCTTAAAAGTATACAGAATCAACAAAATTCTTAAAAGTCTTCTTCAGGAGATAGCTATGACAACGTTTGTCAATTTTTTTTTTTTTCCCCACTGCTGTCAAGTCGATTCTGACTCACAGCAGCCCTATGGAGTTTTCAAGTCTGTAAATCTTTATGGAAGCAGACTGCCACATCTTTCTCCTACCAACCTTTTGGTTAGCAGTTAACTGCTTTAACCACTGTGCCACCAGGGCTCCTTTATCAATAGATGAGTTCAATAGTCAATTCCATTGGCTAAGCCCCCACCATCACTTCCATTTGAGATACTTTAATAAAAATGTATTTATATTCTGACAGCTCATTCTTACCTTGGAAGCCTTTATTTTGCATAATTTTTAATGTGGTATTACATGTTTCTGGCTTATTCACTCTCTACTGGCTTTTTAGTTTAAGTCACAAGGGACAATTTAGTTAACCTTATTTTCAAGTTCTCCGGTATATGACCCATGATATTTTCTGTATGAATTACCTGCTTTAGCAATGATCATAAAATGGATGGATTGATCAAGAAAAGGAACACAGAGAAGTTAAACTTCAAAGCATTGTAAAAGGAGTCAGAGCTCCTTGGATAATAACTGATTCCAAAGTTAGGGAAGGGAAAGTACAAGATAAGCCTGGAACACCTTGTGCCAGAAAGAAAAGAGTGATGGAGAATATTAAAAGGACACAGAAACCAGCTTCAAGAGACTCCAGTGGCCAAATCTGGAAAGCATAAAAATAAATACTGACAGCAGTGATTATAACTCATTGAATAAAATAGAAAACCAAAACCAGTTGTCATCTGGTCAATTCCAGCTCATGGCAATTCCATGTCTGATGTGTATCAGAGTAGAACTGTGCTCCATAGAGTTTTCAATGGCTGATTTTTCAGAAGTAGATTGCCAGCCCTTTCTTCTAAGGCAGCTCTGGGTGGGCTTGAACCTCCAACCTTTTAGTTAGCAGCTGAGCACATTAATCATTGGCACCACCCAGAGACTCCCCAGTAGTATGCACAATATAAATTAATAAATAGATAAATAATGAGAAGAGAAACCTCTTTCTTAAAGTAGAATACCAATTAGTAAATCAGAAGGAAAGATACGATTAGAAAGTCATCATTTGTCAGCCATCAGGGTTAAAAATTCAGGCAAGAAAACCTCAATGGATGCTGAAACTTGTATGTGAAAGTAGACTGAAGAATGGCATCTTTACAGTCCCAAATATCTTCCCATAAAATGCATATTAAATACAAATGGTGGCAAAGTAAATTTAGAGTGGATATCATCTTAAGCAAATGATCAAATTTAACACCATCATAAATGGAAAATACTGACTTTCTATTACAACCAGGATGCAATGAGAAGAACAGAGTGTCATTTTTGCGATATTCCACACCAAAAAAAAAAAAAAAGGATAATATGGGTATAATTATGAGGAAACATCAGACAAACCTAAATCAAGAAACATTATATAAGATGTCTGGTCTTCAAAATGCTAATGTCATGAAAGTTAAGGAAAGACTGGATAAGTGTTCTAGACTGGGAAAATTAGAAAGACGTAAAACTGCGTGCAACGTGTCATCCTGGATTACTCAAAGTGATAATTTGGGGACAACTGGTGAGAATTTGGGGGCAACTGGTGAAACATCAGGAGCCCTGGTAGTGCAGTAGTTAAGAGCTCAGCTGCTAACCAAAAGCTTGGCAGTTCGAATGCACCAGCTGCTCCTTGGAAACCCTATGGGGTGGCTCTACTCTGCCCTATAGTGTCGTTATGAGTTGGAATCAACTCAGTGGTTTTTGTTTTGGTTTGGTGAACATGAACAAGGTCTTTGGTTGCTTCAGGTGAAGGATATTTGGGACTCCTCGGTATCCCTCTTGGAAATTTTCTGTAAGTTTAAAATTATTTCCAGTTTTCTAAAAATAAAATATGAAAAAAAGAAACAGCAATGGTGTGACTAAGTAATCTGACAGCAAACCCTGTATATTGAGGATAGAAAATGTAGTTGATAAAACCTCTGTGCTGAGGGAATGTCTGCTCATAGCAGTATTCTACACAACAGTTTCTGCTATGTGAGACAATTTAAACTGCTACACAATGCCCAGATACATATCAAACCTAGTGAAAGACTACCTTGCAAGGCACGAATTCCATAAGCTTTAATTTGTGCTGATGATCAATTATGTGCAGTTGACATAAAGCCACAATTGCAATATAATCTCTAATAGTAGCTGGAGGGCTTACAAAAGCTTTATCTGCATGATGGTTAGAAACACTTCATTTCAATCTGTCGACTCACAGTTCCTCCTACACAATCTGCTGGTTCAACAAACAAACCAAACTTAAAACCATGTGAGTAAGTATTTTCAAAACTAATACGTTGTATTCTTTGCCTTTCTGAATATCATATATTCAAGTGTCGATTTTCCAAACAACTCCCTAGGTAAATCTGAAATTTCACAGAAACCTAGTACAGTACAATAAAAATGTCTTCTGAGGGTCAGTGATGCTGTTGTATAAGATATACCACACTACATAAAAAGAAAGAAAATCATTAAATTAACTCTTATTTGACCTAATTTTATATATCAAGTGTCTCAGTTACCTAGTGCTGCAGTAACAGAAATAACCACATGCAGGTGGCTTTAAAGAACAGAAATTTATTTTCTCAATGTTCTGAAGCCTGAAAGTCCAAATCAAGGTCTCAGTCTTGTTGACTCCTGTGAGCCTCTCTCCTTATTCTGGTGTCTGCCAGCAATCCTTGGTATTCCTTTGCTTGTAGACGTGTCCTGTGTCCTAAGATGTCCTTTGTCCTCCCCCTGTGTGTCACTTTGCCCATTTGCCCTTTTTTTGTAACTCAGAAGTGATAAGGTTTAGGATCTAACCTAATCTGGTATACCTTCATTAACATAACAAAAGAAACCCTCTATTTCGAAACAGGGTCACATTACAAGTACCAAAACAAACCCATTGCCGTCTAGTCCATTCCAACTCATAACGACCCTATAGGACAGAGGAGAGCTGCCCCATAGAGTTTCCAAGGAGCGCCTGGTGGATTCGAACCACCAACATTTTGGTTAGCAGCTGTAGCACTTAACCACCATGCCACCAGGGTTTCCGTTACAAGTATAGTGATAAGGATCTCAACATACATTTGGGGAGAGGGGGCAATTCAATTCACAACATCAAGTGTGTATAGAAGCCCCCCACTTATATTTTAATTAATGGAGTTAAGAAGCATGGTCATTTTATCCTCTTTTTAACAGTGTCTTGCCTTCTCTAAGATTTTTTGTTTTTGTTTTTGTTTTTGAATTGCTCACACTCTTGATTCTTCTTCCTTTTGCCTCTAGGTGTTTGCTTTCTGGCCAAAGCATTCTTGGAATTTAATGAAATTGGTCACAAAATAAGGAAATGAATGTAGGCCTCAAAATAGCAGTTAGTCAATTTTGTTATCAGCTATTTTAAAATTTTCTATAGACCACTCTCTTCTCATTACTTAACCAACTACTTTACCATTTTACTTAACATATCCTTGCAAGGGTGTGGAATAGAGCTCCAGAGTGATTAATAGGAAAGCAATGGAAAGAAAATGACACATGAGAAAGGAAAGGCAATGAAGACCTCACACATATCTCATGGTCCCAGAGAACTAAAGTAGTGATTATTTTTACTCCAGGCAAGGAAAAACAAGTTCTAAAAATACAGCATAAAGAGTAGACACCAAGAAAATGAAAGGGAACCTTTGCTTTTTCTTTTCCATTTTCTTTTGCTTTTTCTTCTTCCTCCTTACCTCCCTCCCTCCCTTCCTTCTATAATCTGACCCTATAAATCCTTTAACTAGCCCATGACAGAGTTGGCCTGCCCGCATGCACAGAATGGCCAGCTGTGATCACTAATTGACCTCAATAGAGGATGCGGCAACAGGTAGAGTGAATCAGAAAGAAAATCATCACAGGGACCTTATTTCCAAAGCAAGAGGTCCTACGAGAACCAGGTCATTTCCTGTTTCCTGGCTGCCTTCTAGAATTTTCCCTCCCCAGTATATATGCACGGCCGCCATCTTGTTGCCCAAATCACATATAAGCCTTGCTTCCCCGTAGCTCTGGGACTCCAATCTGAGGAACTTTCTCGCAGCTCCTTGCTCTATGCATTGCAATAAGGTTACCTTTTCTTTCTTAAAGAGTGGTGTCCAGATCATTGGAAAGTCTGAGCATGCCAGACAAAGACCTACCTTCCTGGGTTTGGTAACACTTTCTTCTTTCCTTCCTCACTCCCTTCCTTTTTTTTTTTTTAACTTTTTTAAACTATGCTGTCCTTTCTTTTCCTTTATTGTTGTTGTTGTTGCTGTCAAGTTGCTTTCAACTTACAAAAAAAGAAAACCAAACCCATTGCTATAGAATCAACATTGACTGATAGCAAATATGTAGGACAGACTAAAACTTCCCCATCGGGTTTCCAAGGGTATGATCTTTACAGGAATAGACTGCCACATCTTTCTCTCCTGAAGCAGCTGGTGGGTTCAAACCTCCAACCTTTTTGTTAGCAGCCAAGTGCTTTAACCACTGCACCACCAGGACTCTTTAAAGACGAAACCCATTGCTGGTGAGTCAATTCCGACTCACAGTAACCCTGTAGGATAGAGTAGAATTGTCCTATAGGGTTTGGTAGGCCTCCATCTTTAAGAGAGCAGGTAGTCAAGTCTTTCCTCCTTGAGAAGCCACTGGGTCAGATCGAAAAGTTGGCCTTTCAGTTAGCAGGCTATTGCTCCTATAATTGAGACGTCTAATTCAAGTCTTAGGAAAGATACCTATGATAGTAAATTTCTCCTACATCTAGTCATTGAACCTAGTTTACCCCCTAATGACCTCTCCCACAACCAACCCATTTTACACATTGAAGACATAGTAATATTCCTGATAATGCTCCCCTCTCTCACACACACACAGTTCAAGTTCCTGACATTCAAGGTTTTTTGCTACAATCTGGCTCCAATCAATTTTAAATACTTTATTTTTGCACTACCCTGTTCATAAGAAAACAAAAATCCTTATAACTGGACCAATAAGCAACATTAAGATAAATGGAGAAAATGACATTCTCAAGGATTTCATTTTACTTGAATTCACAATCAATGCCCATGGAAGCAGCAGTCAAGAAATTGAGCAAATCTGCTGCAAAAGACCGATTTAAAGTGTTAAAAAGAAAAGACATCACCTTGAGGGCTAAGGTGCGCCTGACCCAAGCTAAGGTGCGCCTGCCCCAAGCTAAGGTATTTTCGATTGCCTCGTATGCATGTGAAAGCTGGACAATGAATAAGGAAGACTGAAGAGGAATTGATGCCTTTAAATTATAGTATTGGTGAAGAATACTGAATATACCATGGACTGCCAGAAGAATGAACAAATCTGTGTTGGAAGAAGTACAGCCGAAATACTCCTTAGAAGCGAGGGTAGTGAAATTTCATCTCATATACTTTGGATATATATCATCAGGAGGGACTAATTCCTGGAGAAAAACATCATGCTCGGTAAAGTAGAGGGTCATCAAAAAAAGAGATGAATTGACACAGTAGCTGCAACAATGGGCTCAAATATATCAATGATTGTGAGGATGGTGCAGGACCAGGCAGTGTTTCTGTTGTTCATGGGGTTACTTTGAGTCGGAACCAACTCAAAGGTGCCTAACAACAGCAACAACCCTCATTAGTACAATTTACTCTCAAGGAAAATTGACCTACTTGCTGGCAACCCTACATATCTTACTTAAGTCATTTATATGGTAAGTAAGCTTTACATTTTCCTAATTCCAAATTCCACCTATCTTTCAGAATGCAGCTCATATGCGGCCTTCCCCATCCCAACAACTAGAAGTAATCTCTGACCTTTTTGAAGCCTCACTGGACCAAATCAGTCTCATTTCTAGGAAACTTTGCACTTCCTGCCTAACTATGTAGTTATTTTTGAGTCAGCTTCTTGCCTACTACATTATGGACAATGGGAAGAAAATGGCATATGGAATCACAAAATGGATCGGTGAGATGTTTCACTCTATTCTTGATTCTTCATGCACAATAGACATTTGGTAATATTTACTGAAAGAAAAAAAAGTGAATGACTGTCCTAAAGAAAAGGCATGATTTCATTCCTTAAATATTTTAAGCTGTTACATTTCAGTTGAACTCTCCTACTTATAGGAAGTAAGTAGAACTTTTAAAAGTATGTTAGAACTTTAAAAAAAAAAGTTACATTTTTTGGCAGTTTTCCAATTTTTCTCTAGGAAAGTGAGTCTAACCTAGGATGATGGTGCTTCTGTCCGTAATATTTACTGGGTGTCTGCTGTAGGTTGGCTCTGTCCTTGGCAACTATGCTACTAACCCAAACCCAGTGCCGTCGAGTCGATTCCGACTCAACTACTACTAAATACCAATTCTGACTCACAGCGATCCTATAGGACAGAGTAGAGCTGCCTCTAGGGTTTCCAAGGAGCAGATGGTGGATTTGAACTGTTGACCTTTTGTTTATCAGCCAAACTCTTAACCACTGCTCCACCAGGGCTCCAAATATAAAAGACAAGACTCCATTCTCAAGGAGATTTCATTACAGCAGGAGGGGGCTGAAATCATATTTGTTAATAAGTAAAGAAAAAAAATCATAATAAGCATTATGAAGGAAATACAAGAAGATGATGGGATAAAATGTTGACATGGGGCATGGTAAATGTTCCTTTAGACTACATGGTTGGAAGAGGTAGCATTTAAGCAGCGATCATGATGCCAAGAAGGAGCCTTGCAGTGATCAGACGGGTGGTTTTTATGGGCAGAGGGGACATTTTACGACAAAAGCCCTAGTGCAGGATGACTTTGATTTGTAGAAAAACAGAGTTAGGGCTGGGACTCAGTTCACCAAAGGGAAAGTAGTATGAGTGTGGCTAGAGGGTCAGATTACATAGGGCTTTATAGGTCATGGTAATAAATGCACATTTTATTTTTTTAAGTGTAATGGAATCCAACAGATGGATTCATGAATTGGAATGATGGAAGGACATATATGATTTATGTCTTTAGATCAGAGCACCTGCTCTGTGAAGGATGCTATTGGAAAAGGTCAACAGCTGAAGCTAGAAGGCTCATCTGAAACTAGGTCAAAACTCATGGTGGTGCGGCTTGGTCCAGAGCAAGGAAATGAAAATGGAAAGATATGATCAATTCAGAGTATATGTTAGAAGAAAAGTCAATAGGACTAGCTGAAAATCAGATGTATGAGGGGGAGGTGGTTGAAAGGATATTGAAAGATATGAATTATTTCCATTTTTTCTCTTGGTCTCCCATTCCAATATCATGAACCCTTACATCTAGTCTCTGTATCAATTTTAGCTAACTAACATTTGCATAGGACTTCATAATTTACTAATTACTTTTTCCAACATGCTTGGATGAAAAAATTATAAAATGCTAAATTTGAATAATGGCACAGCAATCTGCCTTCCACCTGGAAAATTCCAGTTCATATTCCAATTCTCACCTTTTGATCTCACTTCCTCTGTAATGCATTCATTGACCTCCACTCCCATGTGAGACTTAGGAAAACTCTTCCTTCTACATCATTTCTGTATGTTGCATATGCTTACATAACAGAAATGACTTTCTATATTTCCTTATATTATCATCATTGTTCCCAATAGATTGAGCTTCTAGAATTTAGTGACTTAAAAAATCTTCGTATCCCTTACTATATAGTATTTGCAGAATGAGTGATGGGTGCATGAATGAAAAAGGTCTTTGGTGATTTCACTTTACTAACTTACGGCAATTGGTAATTCCACCACTTCCTAAACACCCCCAGTGGTCACCTTAACACTTTAATAGGCAGCTGATTCCAATTTCAGATAGATCTGAATGTTGTAAACTTCTTAAATCGAGTTAAAATCTTCCTTCTTACAATTTCCACCTTTTAATCTTTGTCCTATCCACTCACTAAATTAATAAACATAACAACAAATCCAAAACTACTTTTATCACATTATAGTGAATTATAGTTGAATTACAAAAACTTTATATATAATATTCTTGAACTGCATAGAAAGTTAGAATAGTATGAAATCCATTAACTTGCAGAAACAAACATTATATTTACCAGACTCTGAACATTCAATTTGCAAGAATTAATATTATGAATCATATATTAGAGTCCCAAAAGAAATAATTTCAGTTATTTATTTTCAAAAATAATTAGAGGATATCTAATTATTTTTAAATATAAGGGGCCCTGGTGGCATAATGGCTAAGCCCTCAGCTGCTAACCAAAAGGTTGGCCGTTTAAATCTACCCCAGAGGAGCCATGGGAGAAAGACTTGGCGATCTGCTCCCATAAAGATTGTAGCCTAGAAAACCCTATGGGGCAGTTTTACTTTGTCACTCATGGGCATTATGTGTTGAAATGGACTCAACAGCATCTAACAACAACATATACATATATAGTTAATTGCAATTAAGCATTTTCCATTATAAATAAGTTTTTATCAAGAATTTTGAACATCTATTGATATTTTCCAGCCAGATTTTTCCCAGCAACAAGACCACTTATTCATATACATGCCAACAGAACCAACAAGAATGGGAGGGTATATTGTAGATGATTAAAGGGAAAAAAATTGGAGTCAGACAGACTTGGGTTCAAAAGCAAACGCCTACTAGCTCTGTAATCTTAAGAAGTTACTACCACTCTGATTTGAAATCTCTGCTTCTTCATCTCCATAAAATGGGAAAGAACACTGCTTTTTCATGAGTTTGTGATAAAGTTTAAATAAGGAAATGTACATAAAACTCATAACAGAAACTTTCACTACATTAATAACAAATGATAAACCATTATAAGCCAGGAAATTATGAGTAATATTTTATCAAATGATAAACAATTCCAGAACAGTCTGTCAGGGATTTTTTGTGAAAGAGATTCCTGCATAAGTTTGGAGCAGTCAGAGTAAGATAGGGCATTACACATTGCTACTGAGTTGATTCCAACTCATAGCGACCCTATAGGACAGAGTAAAACTGCCCCACACGGTTTCCAAGGAGTAGCTGGTGGATTCGAACTGCTGACTTTTTGGATAGCAGCCAAGCTCTTTAGCCACTGCACCACCAGGGCATTAGGGATCATATAGTCCAAATTGCATGACTCTCTATGTAAACATCTTTCAATGACTGCTGAAAAGTCTTTTAAATTTAACTACTGTATTTTGAGGGGATTTATAAATCATTTAAAAATTATTAATTGATAAAGGAATTTTGCCTCCTATATAGAGTGTGATCTGAAATTTTATTAGATGGTTTTATTTATTTTCAACTACCTTATATTATTGACAATAATAATAATATTTATAAGCCATTTTTCTGAATCTGACTGTGCTAAAAACCTCATGTGGATTGCTTTATTTAATCTGTTAAATAAACCAATGAGGTAATTATTCTTCTCAACCACAGTTTACAGGATTATAAAACTGAAGCTTGAGAAAGTCATATAAAAAAAAAATATGCCCTTATTTATTTAACAAAGTGGTTTAATATGTGGCATATACTGTTTTAAGTCCTCTATAAATATTAACTCATTTAATTTTTAAAATACTCCAAGAGGTCGGCTCTATTTTTATCATCCCCATTTAAGCTTAGGAAATTAAGGCTCAGAGTCTTTAATACGTTCCCTAGGGTTACGCTCCTAGTCAGTGGCAGTTCAGAGTTTCCAATCCAGGCAACCTGGCTCTATGGGTCATCTTCTCAAGCACCATACATCGCTGCTTCTGAATAATGGTTAAGTAAGACAGAGTTTACAGCCCATGTTTTTGGCTTCTCAGCTACATTAGCTCACTTTAATAATCTTCTTAAAGAGGTCAAACAGAATAGTTAGAGAACTTGTCAAGGTCACACTGCTGGTATCTCATGGAGCAGAGACTTAAGCCCAGGCCAAGGACTCTAGAATCCATACTTTCAATCACTAAATTGTTCTGCTTCTTCTTTATAATAGTTAAAAGTTACATTTTCAAAAGAAAACTAAATTTACGTTTGCTGGATATTTTATTGCAAACAAACAAAGAGCCTGTTACTACATACAGAAAGAAGTCTGCTGAGTTGGCAGGTCTGTTATGTCTGCTTGTGATGTTTTCAAATGATTGATGTTTTTCCAGAATATATTTGTGCTGAGTATGACATATTTAAAACATCATGAATTTTTCTTATATTTTTGAAATGTGGATTATGATTTCGACATCTTAAATTCTGCTTTGTCAGATATAGACCCCAGAGTCAGAAAGAGCTGCAGATTTCCATCTGATCCAAGTACAA
Organism: Elephas maximus indicus; assembly: GCF_024166365.1. NCBI lineage: Eukaryota > Metazoa > Chordata > Mammalia > Proboscidea > Elephantidae > Elephas > Elephas maximus. Next base: position 140,227,350 of record NC_064822.1, on the reverse strand, counting down.
AGACTTTTAATGAATTTTTGCTTCTAAAGTCAGAATAAAACCAAACCCATTGCCTTCGAGTCGATTTTGACTCATAGCAACCCTATAGGACAGAGTAGAACTTCCCCAAAGGATTTCCAAAGAGCAACTGGTGAATTTGAACTGCCAACCTTTTGGTTAGCAGCCGAACAGTTAACCACTGTACCACCAGGGCAAGACTTAAATGACGTGTAGCAAGAGCTTAAATGTAACATTTTTATTTTGGTGAGGGAGAGAGAGATGGAGAGAGTAAGACTAGATTATAATGGAGGTCTTTTTCTAGACTAAAGCTCCATATTAATTTATAGGCTAATATCTTCAGAATAAAACACTGTTCCAAAATGACTATATAAAACATCACTCCAGCAACCTTTCATATTACACTGTGAGTATGCAGATCTACAAATGTGTTTCCAACTATGAACAAATAGAAGTCACCTTACCTATAAATGAATGGAGCCACTGTGGCAGTATTTGGATGACTATGTTGCTGCTGTTGAGGAAGCTGGACAGCACCATTTCCCGTGTTCTGTCCACTGCTTTGTGCCACTGGCATGGTACAAGAACCAGAGGGAGAAGCTTGGCCAGTTTCCCTTCCTTCCAAAGAAGTAGGGCAGCTGGATGTGCTCGCTTTCTCAGTGGTTATGGGCTTAGGTATGGACTGAGAAGGGCTTCCTTTGGTAGTCCTGAATTTTTCCGACTCTTTGCTTGCTGTGCTGCCAGATGAAACAGTTTGCTTTGCTGTTGGCACCTTTGAGCCTGGTTTTGGAATCCCACTAGAAGATGGGATTAAGCTTTCCTTCTTGGCTGTGGTCGTCTTGCTACCCTTTGGGATCAAGCTTGCAATCTTAGAAGTCTTTTTGGGAGCTGTCTCCATCACCTGATCCTTCTCTTCCTTGACTGGTTTTTCAGTGCAAACTTTATTTTTGTCCCTGTTCTTTTCCTCTTTTTCCTTTGGCTGTAGCAAAGACTTTTTATTGCTGAGATTTTTGCTTCCAGCTTTTGGAGGGGCCAATTTAGGTGATACTTTGGGGCTGCTATTTGTTGAGCCACCACTATTCAGACCACTGTTAAAACCTTCCATTTCACCAGATTCAGAAAAGGCATCCTCATCCTTCCCACCATCACTGGGACCTGAACTGGGAGAGTGTGGGGGGCGTAAAGCAGTCCGGGCATTGACGAGCTTGAATTTTTCAAGCATGGATTTCTGTCCCGAGGGAGCTGTTTTGACCCCTTCTGTGACAGGTGGCTTCAGTCTCTCTGAAGATGGTGTGGGCGAGGTGGCTGGGCTCGACTGCTTTACGGTCAGCATGGTGGAGGTGGCGCTGTGCTTGACATTCATGGACTTGCTGCGCCAGGGCTTGCTGGCACTAGGAGAAGGGATGGCGGAGGCAGGCAGCTGCCCAGCAGCGCTGGGAGGCTGCATGTTGCCATTTACACCTGAAGAGAGTTGAGGTCCTTTGGAGGAATCTGAACAGTATTAGAAAGCAAAGAAGAAAAAGAAAAAAAAGGAAAGGAAGATTAGTTCTGATGATTTATATTGTACATCAAGTATTTCCTAATTATAGAGGCTTGGAAGCATCTCTCCTCTAAACAATAAACAGACATGCTATATGGCATCCATTATTTTGGTGATGTGATTGATTTATGTACCATATATTAAAGATAAAGAATGCTTAAGAGGCACTGATAATTAGGGAAAAAAAAATTTTTTTTAACCCCTAAAATAACTCCTACTTAAATGGACTTTGCTAGCCACAAATACCTAAAGATGAAAAAAATGCTATTCTTCTCCTAAGCAATTCTTTCCGTTTTTTTCCCCAATTGCCACTGGAGCACATACCAGTAACTAGATATTCCATACTGCTTTGTAAAAAAATATGTTTTATAATGAATACTGAGAAATTGCCTCAAATCACAGGAAGTTTAGCTTATGGCTGGATTCCTGATTAAATATGGTTATGAGTCATGATTTACCTTTTTGTTAATTTTTTAAAGAATTATTTGTATAAAAGAATCATTAGAATTTATACTGTATCAAAAAATCTACCAAACACTTTATACACTTATACAAATTAATCCTTACAAATCATTATATAATAAATGTAGAATTAAAATATGTACTAAATTATATATAACATACAGTATATATAATTATTGTATAAATTAATTCTTATTATAAAAGCTGTATGAGGTATGTATTGTATTATCATTCCAATTTTACAGATAAAAAAAAATGAGGCAAAGAAAGGCTAAATAATTTGATCAAGGTCACATAGCCTGGATTTGAACTGATTTCAGAGCCTGCACTCTTAACTAGTACATCTACTGCTTCCTGTACTGATTTGAACAAACTTTAAATTTTAACACAAAATCAAGCTACTTACTAGAGTCAAAGAAAAATAAAATTGTTATATACCTACCTTACAATGCATTAGTGTTTGCTCAATTTCCATTCCAAAGTCACATTATAATATAAATCTTTATATGAATGTTCTAACACTGATTGATGCCTGATTACAAGTCTTACGTTTAAGCAGGAGTAAGTAAATCAAAGGATGGACTTTATAATATTTTATAGAATAAAAAAAGAACTAAACCTGGAGTTAAAAGACTTCAATTTGAATATTAACATTTGGGAACTGTGTAATTTTGGTCATTTAACCTAATCGACAATTTCTTCAACAATAAATGTCTTCTTCTTCCATTCTCTTTTTATTGGACGGAAGATGGTCATTAAGTAAGATAGTTAATATACTGTTCGCATACTTGGTATTGACAGATCGATGCAAGGCTATTTTTGATAAAATACCCAATGGAAATATTTTATAAAGAATATCTTTACTCATAAAATTTATAAATTGGAGCCCCTTAAATTTCATTAAATATTCATTAATGTAAAGCTATAAAACTTTTACAATCTTTTCTTGAAAAAAGTCAAAATGAATAACAATATATAATTAAACCAATTGGTAAGGAATACTAGTCTTACCCATTTTTCATAAGAGGAAATCAAGACCCAAAAAAAGGAAATAACAATGAAGTTAAGAGATAGGAAAAGAAGTTTAATTGTTAGTTCAATGTTGAGTGAGTTAAGCAAGTTTTACTTTTTTGAAAATAATTTTGCATACAGTAATATAGTGACCATGTAACATTCATATGAACTATAATGATACCGTAGACAAATGAATTTTACATGAAATGTTCTTATACAACTTGGTATGCTGATACTGACTTCTTGTTCTCACTACTCTCTAGAACTTCTCATTTCAATTGGCAAAAACTATATGTACTCTAAATTAAAGTGTAAATGTTGTCTGAAAATTTAAAATGCTTATATGGTACTATTTAAGTTTTATAGCACCTGATGATAAATTGATATTTTTTTTCTAGTAGCCATATAAAAAATTGTTTCCATGTACGGGATATCTGTAGAAATTTGTTAGGTTCATACACAAACACTATGGTGTCCTGAAAAACAATAGAGTATGGTCCAATTTAAGAAAAACTAACCCAGCAGGCTGCCAAACCTCCATTTGCTCAAACGCTTGTACTCTCTGTGAATGGATTTCTACCTTTACTTAGTATCTGGGTTCTAAGTATGAATAATTCCAAATTTAGTTCACACACAGATCCTCTTCAGGGAGTGTTAACGCTTCATCAGAATTTGAATGTTTCTCACAATTGACTACATACTGGTAGAAACGCCTACCGAATATTTCTCCTGACTCCTTTCTACTCTGGTCTCATCTCAGTGTTGACCTCACTTCCTCTGAAAAACAAAACAAAAAAGACTTTACCTGGAACCCTATGGCTGACCATCATAACACCAAGTCTGGATTAGGTGGCTTCTCTACATTTTTCCATAGCTCACTACTTCCTGTATTACCACCATTATCACTCTGCTGTAATTGCTTGGAAACCCTGGTGGTGTGCTGGTTAAGCGGTACGGCTGCTAACCAAAAAGGTCGGCAGTTTGAATCCACCAGGAACTCCTTGAAAACTCTATGGGGCAGTTGTACTCTGTCCTAAAGGGTCGCTGTGAGTCGGAATCGACTCGACGGCAACGGGTTTTGGTAATTGATTGTTTCCTTCACTACATTCCTTGAAGGCAAAGACTATGCCTGTATTATTTATAGTTTTATACTTAACATTTAATATAATATCTAACACTGAACAGACTGTTCACATCATATTCCCCATAATCCAGTGCCATCGCGTCGTTTCCAACTCATAGCGATAGAAGCTCTTAAAATTCATAATCTTACCTGGTCACCCAATGGCAGTACCCTTTTCACATAATGATGCCACCAGCAAAAATGTGTTAGGAACAAACAAGAAAGTACATAATGGTCTTGGTGATGGTGATGGACTAAGGAAATGAGTAGGCAGTGGCCTACAACTACTGAAAACATCTAGGTGGACAGCCCAGACCAATGTTTTGGGCTGTATATCACTTGCCTGAAAGTATATTTGCATGTGGTATGCAATTTCCATGCCTGGGACTCAGGGTCCCAACTAGTCAATCGTGACCCTTTGGCTGATCGCAGCACATGGTTTATCCTGTAAAGGAACTTTGATTTGGTTTGTACTTGAGCCTTACTACTGTATTTTCGATACCACAGAAGGAGGCCTGCATTGAAGTGCAAGGTTTTCCTGGGCTACAGTGACGTCATTCATGGGTTCAGAACGCCAGGTACAGAAGCAGTGTATGTTCTCTTCATGTCCCAAATATTCACCACGGAATTTTTCTAAATTTATACAGGTAAAATAAACAGATACATGGGAAATGCACCTTTCTCATAAAATATTTTTCATCAATTTTCTTTGGTTTATCTCACTCCTAAATTCTGTAGTTTATATTTTAACATAAGCTTCTTCTTCCTAGAGAAGGAATATTTGTGTTACTACTATATGCCAGTATTTCACTTCTTAGCCAGTAAAAAACCCACTGCCATTGAGTTGATCCTGATTCACAGCAATCCTATTCTGTGTCAGGGTAGAACTGTGTTACATAGGGTTTTTAATGGCAGGTTTTTCAGAAGTCAATTGCCAGCCCTTTCTTCCTAGGCACCTCTGAGTGGACTTGAACCTCCAACCTTTCGGTTAGCAGCCACACGCATTATCTGTTTGCACCACTCAGGATTCCATACCCTTGGGCAGGGTGACCGTAGTCCACTGTGTAGTAATAAGGTCATAAGCCAGTGTTTACATAGGACCTACTATAAAACAGACACTGAACTAAGTATTTAACTAAATCCTCCCAACAGCTGTATGAAGTTTTTTTTTTAATTTTTTATTACCCCTATTTTACGCATGAAGAAACTGAGGTACAAAGAAGTTAAATAACTTGACCAAGGTTATATAATTTGTAAGTGGCAAAACTGGGAACTGAGCTTAGATTCTAGATTAATTCAGTCAACTAATATACTATTAATCAAACATAGAATGATAAATCAATGTCTGGTTGATTAAAAAAAATATTCCCTGAATACAAAGACACAGAACACAACAAAAATAGTAATTGTCAAATAAATACTTTTCGTAGGACTATATCAAGTGAAATTTATTTCTCAAGTACTCAGATTCAATTAGAAACTAAGAACCCTTCCAAACACAATGATTTCTCCAACTTCAGTAACTATGTGCATGTCCACCTATTTCACCCGGTGAATCAGTGTTCTGCTGGTTTTTGTCCAACACATATGACTCTATTTTTCTACTATACCCAGCAGCATTAATCAATGCTATTTAGTACCTACTCTTAACAGAACTCTATCTAGGCACACGTATTAATATTTACTGAATGGCTACTGTATGCAAGACACTCCAAAATGTTTTATAATCTAGTTTTGGGAGAGGAAAAAAAAACTCATAAAACATAAGTGCCACTATATGGTGGCATATGCTAAACACAGAATTGAGAGGGACGTAGAAAAGAAAGTGGTAGAGAAAAGCAGAGTGATAAGGGGTTACAGAGGTCTGAACAATCTTAAGTAAGATCAAGACAGATGAGCTAAGAGAGATGTGTAAGCATGCAAGGGAGGAGGAACATCTATAGAATTTTTTAAGGAACTAATAAACTACTCTGCTTATTTACAATTCAAAAAATATGTACGTACATATACTGGGATATCCAGGTGGAAAGAAACACGGCACCCCAAATATCAAATACTATTCTGCTTGGGGATGTTGTTAAGAGAGCAAGGTGACATCAATACTGAATTAATGCTGACTCTCCTACATTGATCTCAAAAGTTATCTGCCACATTTCTTATTCTATAATGAACAAAACAATATTAATAATTATAAAAACTGTAATAATGCTGTTGTTTTTGGTTGTTGCTGTTGAATTGATTCCAGCCCATGGCGACCCCATGTGTGCAGAATAAAAAAAAAACTACTCCTTAGGGTTTTCAAGGGTGTGGCCTTTTGGAAGCAGATTGCCAGGCCTGTCTTCTGAGGCCTCTCTGGGAGGGTTTGCACCACTCAGCTTTCAGCCAGTAGTTCAGCACTTAACCTTTGTGCCACCCAGGGACTCCTATAACAATTCTAATTGGTATTTATTGAAGGCTTTTGACCTGCATTATCACACGTTACTTGTCACAACAACCTTTTGAGGTGGGAAGGGCTCATATCAATGATTTACAATTGTGTAAACTGAAGCTTAGAGAGCATAAGCAACTAATGCAAAGCTGCGCAGCTAGTGAGTCGTATGTGGTGGAGCTAGGGTTGAATCCGAAGTAATCTAACTCCAGAACTCTAGAGGCCAAGCTCTATAATTGTCTTAGAATGTCTGACATTCTAAGTGTTTTATGCAGTACTTCTCAAACTTTAATGTCCACATGAGTCACCTGGGGGTTGTATGAAATCAACACTTTGATGCAGCAGGCCTGCAGTGGGTCCTGAGATTGTGCACTCCTCACAAGTTTCCACATGATGTCTACGCTGCTGGTCACAGACCATGTTTTGTGTATGTTTGAACAGACTCACAAATCATGGCAACTTTAGCTTTAAAGGGTTGTTTTTCATAACAGTACCCGAATTGGCTAAATCCTTTAAATGTTCCATAACTGTGCAGCATTAATATTCCCCACTCTGAACTTTCAGAACCTTGGCCAGCTCTGAATTTTCCTGGACACTCGGTAGATTATGGATTCATCAGGTTTTCCACTGTCCTCTTCTCATAACCCTTGCTGCACATGTAATGTCCTTGTAAGCTGTGAATCTGCAACTAGGTTAAGAAGCCAGGGGACTCCTACCCCCTGGTAGCTATGGTAGGGATGAGAGGAAGGGACAGAAAGAAATCAGTCAAGATATTCTTTATGCATAGACTATTGATCACAGAAAGTAAGTGAGGGAGCTCCCTCCTTAGAAAGAGGAAACACACCCAGGACATTAACTAGATTGAATGTTACAGCAGTTCAAGCACAGATGAGGCATTTCAACATCACTTCACCCAGCAACAAGACAAGGGGGACTCTGGATTATGACATCCACATGCAACCCCTAGTTCCAGCAACCCCAGTCACAGTCACAGTCACAGCTGCAAAATGGTTCTCAGATGAGTACACACATACAAGGCACTTCTCTAAGCTCGCCTCTAAATCTGTCCGCAGCTTGTCTCTATACAGCAGCTACGAAGTGTTTAAGGTTTAAAGGGCAAAACATAGTCTGCTGTCCATCAGGAATGCATTGGAAATGTAAAAGTCTCTCTGGACTCCTCACCATAAAGGTTGCAAAACAAAAACAGCCACAATGGCAGCATCTGTAGCATATGCAGAGAGGGTTGGCCACAAATTCTATTCTCTGTGCCATTTATGTATTCAATATAAACTAGCTATTCGTATCTTACTGAATGTTGATAGGAACTCTAGTGGCATAGTGGTTAAGCTTTTGCCTGCTAACCAAAAAATCAGCATTTTGAATCTACCAGCTGCACTTTGGAAACCCTACAGGGCAGTTCTACTCTGTCCTGTAGGGTCTCCATGAGTCAGAATCGGCTCAGCAATGGGTCCGTTTTCTTGTTTTCGAATGTTGATAACCCAGTTCATCATTATGAATTAATTGACATCTGGGTATGGGATAAGAACAGATATGTAATGTACACGTTTAAAAGTATTCCTAAAATGGATTTGCATCTTGCATTTGCAAGGTCTGTCTACGCTACAGCCCTGCCTCTGGTCTCGTGTCCCCAGAGAGCACTTTTCCCCTCCCTCCTCTCCTCCCGCTACTTCCATCTCTTCTATCAGCACCTGCACCACAACCACATAGTGTCACTTCTCACCTATTTACTTTATTCCAAGTGTGTTATAAGCTCTTCATACGTGGTATCTCATTTAAACCCACCCTACTCTGCAATGTGGTTATGATTTCTTTTGTTCAAAATAAGGAAACTGAGGCTCAGAGAGAAAGTAACTTGTTCTAAATCACATATATAGTAAAACTTAGAAAAAAAAAAGAAAAAAATTGAGATTGAAGCTCAGGTTTATCTAACTCCAAAATTTGGGGGCTTTTAACTCTTCTAGCTCTTCTTTCTATATGTTTGCCACATGCCCAGATACTCTCCTGCTATGCTCTCCAGAAAGCCACAGGTTTGTTACAATGGGTGAAGTTACTCAGGCAACTCCTTGAAGCACGTTTTCTTCTTCCTCAGTGAGGGGAAAACATCCAACAAGATACTCCCTACTCAGTAAATTACATGCTATCTTTTCGAACATCCTACTTTAATCAATTCTTCCGAGTTGACTTTAATTCATGCTCAGAAAACATATAAATTCACTGAGTTGATATTTCTGTATCTTATCTTGCCAACTAATGACATTTATGGCTTGGGAACATTGTCAATCTAGCTCCAAATTCATACACTGAGGTAAATGTGGCCACGGCAAAAGGAATATGGGAAGCTTAGGGAGAAACATTTTGCCATGGAATTTAGACTACCCTTTTTTACAGCTTAGTGCCACGTTGCCAACAGTGCTGTCAGTCTGAAAAAGGGAACAACATCCTAATGCTTTTCCTCATTGAGATATGTTTTGCTTAAGTGGGAATAAATCATCTTCCAACTCAGAAATATGCAAAGAGACAATAACAATAATTATAGCAACTTTCTTCATACAGTGCACTGTGTGGCAGACATTGTCTTCAGTGATATGTGTGTATGCACACACACACACACACATACACACACACCTAATATATAGATATATATGTATACACACACACACATATGTAGCCATACTGAATATGGACACATTGAGCATTACAGATCACTGTGGAAGGAAGAAAATAATTAAGAAATGTGACCATTAACCTGTTAAGTAATTAATTCAGACTCTCATTTCAAAATAAAAAAAAAAACAAAATACATTTTGAAAAGCAAAAAAGTTGAAAATATAACATTGTAATACAAGCAAGTCTAATTTTCAAGCGGGCCTTCTTTCACTTCTCCACATGGCCTTCCATAAACGATTACTTGTGAGACGCCTCAGTCATCAATTTTACAATGACTCAGCAGAAACATGGGACGGGATCCCAGGGCTCCAGGGGGGCGGGGAGGGGGGGCTGTCCATTCTGCACAGGCTTATATTCCATCATTTGCAATATTAGAGCGCCACTTTGTGGAGTACTGTGAAATTTAGGGATGCTTTCATTCACCTGGCAGCTTCAGAAAAGTATGTAATTTATACCCAGGTTTTTATGTACACTATATGTACATCTCAATGTGCATGAATATATAAGCAAACAACATATACCGACAGCTGTATTTAACCATTCTGCCTGATATATGTACCTAATTATATTATCACATGAAATCTATAAAATTAATCTGAACTTATGACAGATTGACATTATATTTTAGGCTTGTATAAGTACTGAAGAAATGAGGCAAAAAATCAATGGCAAAATACATAACTAAATCAGCAGTAAAGTAATATAATAAACACACACTTTTTTTCCTTGAAAAAAAAAATGAAAGTGTAGTTCCTCAGCCTTACTGTAATTACAGAGCAATAAAATATAATAAAAATTTAAGAAGCATAAAAAGTGCTGAAGATCTAGATATCTATGTTTTAGGAACAATAATGAGTAGCAACAATTCCGTCATGAATGCAAACTTCACATTAAACCTTACAGTTTTATAAAGTGTAACTAAAATGCTGCTAAATTCTTGGCACCAATCCTACTAATTCTAGGTTAAAAATATAAATTAACATAAAGGCCCCCACACCAGAAGACACTTCATCAGAATCACAAGGCAAAAAAGGAAACCCCTTCTTTGATAGAGGCACCCTTACAGCGTCAGAATCATGTGGGAGAAACAGTAACAAGATGGTAGTATGTTCTCTGGTACTGGGGCATGTTTCTGTGCAACATGGAAAAACACCTCTCCACTAATGAACCCTATCGAGGCACGAGTGTTTACATACATCATGATTCAGAAACCAGATTCCAAATAAAGGTAGGGATATTCACATTCCTAATAATACCAAACCATTTAGCATATTTCAGACTCACTACCTAGATTTTATAAAACAAGTAATTTGTTTAAAAAAATAATTTGCTTCAACAAAATGTATACCCAAGTGAACCAGGGCATGGTTTTCACATGATTCCTGATTTCCAGTGAACAGGTATTTGGTTTTCTTAACAGCATGTATCCATCTAGAGTGCTCTCATAGGGTCTATGGACAAATTGATAAAGGCTGGTGTCAGATCATATTGTCAGTTACTGAAAGGCAAGCCATCGAGCGAAGAAACTGAAGAACTCAAAAGAAATGTTTCTCTACAAGGGTTGCTATCTTCATTTCACCATTTGTTCAGAGTAACTTGCCCCAACATTCCACTTCAATAGAATGGTGGATTGTGTGGCATTCTACTGCAACATTTCTATCACGGCCTGTGTGGTGAGTGATGATCTATGATGATATTCACTGAGATTTTAATTCATTTGGTGAAATGAATACACTACATTTTGAATTGCAATATTATTAAAATGATATTAGATTTATCCTTGAAGTATGGTTTGTCATTCTCTACTGATTTCATTCATTAGCTAAATCCTACAATTTGCAAATAAGGTATTTAAAAGAACACATACATGTGAAAAGTTATTGCACTCACAATAGTATTTTTTAATAGTGAAGTAAAATTGATTTAGTTGTGAATAAAACTTTACTAAATCTATTACAAATTCTAAGAGATCCCTAAATTGATTGATACTGCTCCTTTTCACCTAAGACTTGTAAAGAAAGTAGAAAATATATTTCATTATAAGAATCCAGGGAGCATATTACGGATAAATTGGTTAAACCTTCAAGAACGATTTCTTAATTTATTAAATGAAATGAATGTACTCAAGCTAGTACTTTCTGAATTCTGTGATTTTAATACTGTAAACTTTGAAAATTCTTGTTTAATTTTCAATTGCTCACATCCATGATATATATACAAACTAGATTGTGACAGAGATCAAATTGCCAGAAGATGGAATCTTATATTTTTAAATAAGTGATGCTATAACTATAAATCTTAATGCAAAAAAAAGGTTGAATGAAACAATTTTATCCAAAAAGATTTACTGTTTTGAAATTTAAAATAATAAATTATTTTATATGTAATGTTTATTATTATTTTGTTTGCGCCTATAATTTAAGGTAATATTTCAGAAATATAAAATAAAATGACACAATGGTTGATTTAGAAATATTGAATTTGGATGTATTGACATAAAATTATAATTTCCTGTTTAACAGCAAATTGCATGCTGCATATAAAACAAATTCTAGATGCTGTGTTATATCTTATGATACAATTGAAACTGAAGTTATTGATAGTTTATAGTCATTTAATTTATATATTAAGGTATTTAAAAACGGTTGTGAATGTGAGATCACATACTTAAAATATTTTAGAATTTTAAGTTAGTTGTAATTAAAAGCAATGGCTAAATTGCCACAAAAAATCTTGTTTTTTGGTGTAGATAAGTACCTAAGGAAATCTGCTTTGCATGGTCAGACTCATAATATATGACATCTGTCTCCATCTTGTGGTCACTGTAAATATTGCTCACTTTCTAAACATGCATTGTTTCCTACAAGTATATGACAGATGTTGAATGGCAAATAATACATTCATGGTTGTCTATCTTTGGATTTTTCCTTTTTAAAAACTAGAAATAAAAGTTTAAGTATTTCACATGATAAAAATGCAGATACACTATGATTTCTGAGTATGAGGTTATCTAGGGCATTTCTAGTCTGTCAATAGTATTAATAATTTCTTGCAAAAATATTATACAACTATGGTATCGTGAAGCTAAATTAGACATCTTGCAAGTCCATTGAACACATCGCTATTTCAAAGCATGTTTAGCTTCCCCCAGAATTTCATAGCATAAACAGAAGGTGTTAGCCCGAACCTGTCATACACTTTCTAGGAAAGTCATAAAACTAAACTAAGAAGCGTGGTTTCTGATGGGGAATTGCCATCTTCCTTCTCCCCAGGGAAATTATAATTCTTTAATAATATTTATTAGGATCTTAAATCAGAGACTTTATATTTTAAAGACAAACTCCTAACTTCCAAATACACACTTTTTTTGTTTGTTTTTTATTCAATTTAAGAGCTGGGGCCACTGCAGGGATCAAGACAGACAGTTCCGTTCTCAAGGGGTTTACAACTACTACCTTTGCTTCAATGTAAGGGAAATAAATTTCACAAAAGAGAGTCAATTCATAGTCATTTCAAGTCTGAGTAAGTGAATGTTGTCTAATCAGATCCTCTATATGAAATTATCTAATCTGAGCAAAAAAAAAAAAAAAAAATCCTGCCTCGTTGAATTAGTCAAACCATATTTGCCAGCTCTTCTACTAATAACACATATTTGTGACTTTTTACTTTCATGTCTGGTTCCATGCAGAGTCAAGTCTTGTGAAAAAATTTTTAAGGTTTCAGTGATTTGAAAATACTATCACACTGCTTACAACAATATAAATTAATATAAGTTCTTAAAGAATTTTCCCTTGGTTTATACGTGAACTGCACACACCTTACCCCAGCAATACACATCAAACCAGCCCCTCTTTAAATGTAGACTTTGCACGTTAGAGAGAACCGTGTGGCATGAAGTTGATTTATAATCTGGCTTTACCACAGATTTTCATTAAATGTCCTTTTTTTCCCTAGTGATTTAATATTCCAATTAGGTACCACCATTTCAAGAAAATAAAAAAATATATAAATAACTTCTCTCTTTAGAGAATAACAAGGCCATAGTATCTTTGTGGCCTGCTGCTTTTAAACACCTACCTTTTTTTTTTTTCAGTGTGCCAACCATACCTTCCCAAAACTCTTCTGGCCTTTATGCTTTATTAATTAAAGTTAAGGGTTCAAACAGACTTAATATGGCTTAAGATTTTTTGATAAATTTTCAGAAAATCATGAAAAGACACAAGAAAATGCTATTTTACATGCATCCTAGGAGGAAATGTTTTTGAGTAACTGAATTTATATTTGGGTATGAAAGCAACCACTTTAAATGAGTTTATTTCTTTAAAATGTTCTTCAGATTAGAAAATACTTGAAGAAAGCTAGAATTTAGGAAGGGGCAGTTAGAAAATTCTAAAAACTGTAACACTGATCAAACTTCAGATTCAGCGTGTAATTTAAGACACTGGTATGTTACACTTGAGCTGCAATGATGTAACAGGTGAACGCTTACCTTTTTCATTTCCATTTGCATAATTTGGAGGCTTGTTTTTGTCAATGCTGTTAAAGCTCTGACTTCTCCTATTTAAATTCGAGGCTCCCTGGACTTTGCTGCTGCTGCCTGCAGCTGGCACCCTAGAGGGCCCTGGAAGCCTGAAATAGTATAAGAAAAATTACATCATTATTGTACCTTACAAAAAGATAGTGATCGGGAGGTTCTGAGCAGGGAAGGGTTAATGGCAAAGTGACAGTATATGATGTCATAAAATCTATTGAGCAGAAAATGATTTTTAAGTGACAAATACCTAAACACAATGTTTGAGACTATTAAAAAAAAAATCTCGTTTCAGTTTCCAATAAACATGTCCCCAATGTATATTAATACATAACAATTAGAAGTAATATTTAAATCTAAAAGGTTATACTTACCTCATCCCACAATGAATAATGCTTTGTCTTAAAAGGACCATAAAAATTACATAAAAAATGAGGGGAAAATAACAGTTATCTTTATTATGTTTCCGTGTGGCATTTAAGCAGCTACCTGCAGTCATTGCTAAGATGCTATTTTCAATGTATAGGACACTTATTTTTATCTTTGGGTAGTTGCATTTAAAGTCCACTTGTATATTAATAACAAGAATAAAGATATTAAACAAATTGCAAACAGCGAATGCTTACTGAATACCCAAGCTAGTTAGCTACTGTCATTAAAACATGGTGTGGAGACCAAGGTCACAGGTCAATTTGTATTTGACTGATCTGACTCACAGACTGTCATGCTCTTGCCAAAAATAAGACCCAAACTGCGGCTGATTATCTCACAATGGGGCCAATTGATCACAGAAGCAAAATGACAAGAAAAGATGCAGGTCTTAGAAGAAAATGACTGTTAGCAGAATGACAATTTATACCTACAGTGACAGCAGCTTTAGCCACTCTTTATGTATGAAGGACAGGATATGAGGAAATATATACAGAATATCTTATAATTGGAAGGATTTGACAGATTATGAGTACAGCAATTTTATTATTACTATAACTAAATATCACTTTGGGTCACTCATTTCACTCTAAAGTTTCCTCATTAAAATTTCAAGTATTTTATGGACTGTGCCTAAAATGTGTTAATTGCTATATTTTGCTCTTATACTACTGCTTCATTTTATATGCGTATAATAAACTCCATCTACTTAAGTTAAAAAAAAAATCCAAAATAACAATTAATACAGTGTTTTTTTTTTTGTAAGATCCATTTAGAAACCATCGACAATGAAGGTCGCCAACATCTTTGCTACTATTTGCTGCCACCATGTGACTGTCCCTGTGTACTACTCTGAAAACTCCTATTATAAAAGAAAATTAAACAAAAAACAATACAGAGTCTAGAAATGTGGCACTGTATTTTTACACAACTCTACTTTATAATTTTTTTTAATAAAAGAAATATATATCTGACATATTGGTACCCAAGACATACCAAAATTTTACAACCTTGTTGTTATAATACTCACATTTTTCACTCAACTTCATAATACTGCTTGACTTTATTTTGTCCATACCTTATTAGGAAACTAAGCTCTTAGTTAATGCAAATACTTTTTTTAATAGTAATGGGTATTGCTAAATGGAATGAACATCAGGGAAGCACAAATATCAGCTTAAAAATAGAAGTGCTGATTTCCTGGAATAGTTAATGGTTTCAAAATGTTCACTGTGTTTTGGAGTTTATATACATATGGCTAATTAATATTTCATTTGGCTATTTTGCTAATTAGAGGTTGTGTCATACACAGGATTAGAATCTTTGGCAAATGATTCCAGCGTTTAACTTTTGGTCGAAGGCATCTACAAGAGTCTATAACACGATAACCACAGATGCCAGGAATTTACAGTACTGGTGATTGTACTCTGCAGGAAGAACTTAGCTAATTAATTTGGCAAGTTGTCCCAATAATCATAAATCTGAGAACCATTATTATTGACATAGCCATAGACATAGAAAGTTCATTCCAAACCTACAGGTATAAATAATTTGTGTCACAAAACTCGCCCTGTTTGCAATGAAACTTGACCTGTTTCTAGAGTGCAATTAAAATGCCTTTTTATCTTTACTGTGACCCATGAAGCCGAGTGATCTTCAGGCCTCAGAAGAACAAATTAAAACAAATTAAAAAATCCATTTGTTCTCCTCATTATACTAATTTGACGGGTAGCCAGAACCTCCAAATCATTCATCAAAGTACTAAAAAGACAAATGAGAATGAAGCAAAAAAATGAGAGGATGTTCTATTAAAACAAATTACTTAAAATATATTTTACATGCACAAGTCTCAGAAGTGGTAATAAAAAAAAGCTCACTGTACATGGCAGGTCACTGTTCCTTGCATGTCTAATTTATTTATTCTAAGTTTTAATTAAATACCCTTTTTTATTTTTTCTCTCCAGAATCATTTTAACCACTATGGAAATGAACACAACTTAGAAAACCCAGGTAAGAGGAAAGGCACATACCTCAAGTCAAGGCATCAGAAGCAGTCCTTGTGGTCGAACATTACATAACATGATTTATTAGTGAAGCAATGACTAGTAAACCAGCACCGAGAGGCCTCCCCAGTGAGTGCGATAGTGCATATAAACATATAATAATCAGGGGTGCAAAACACATTTGCTGTGGCTTTACACAGCTGTCCTATGTTATCATCATCCCCTCAGCAACTTAATATTTGAATAACTCTTTTAAAACATTGTTTTATATGCCAGTGCTTTCCAAACAGTACATAACACACTGTAATTTATTATAATAGAACTTTTTCCAATACATACAGCATAAAGGAGAAAAATTAAACTGTTTTAGGTAGAAGAACAGTTTAGGCTACTCTGGTGTGAAATTCTCCCTTGAAATTTGCCAAACTGTCTCAATTCTCCTTTAAAACATGTAATAATCAATGAGCATCCATCTCAAAAACTAATTTTGTTGTATAACTTCCAGATATGTGGCCTGGAAAGAATGAGGCCTTCAAGCTAAAATTTTGTAAAATTTGCTCTAAGACTAGAACACACACTTCAGCCAAGTCTCAGTACTGTGTGTACCTAAACTAAGATTAAAAAAACCTATTGCCATCGACTCAATTCCAACTCACAGTGACCCTATAGGACAGAGTAGAACTGCCCCATATGGTTTCCAAGGAGTGCCTAGTGGATTCGAACTGCCAACCTTTTGGTTAGCAGCTGAACTCTTAACCACTGCACATAGAGAAGCCAAAACCCATCGAATGATCTGCATAAACATGGTCATTTCTGAAAATGTGTTTTGAAATCTGCTACGGAAGAATTCATTTCATCCAGAATTGTGTCATTTGTTTTTGAATTTTAGAGCGTTAGAACAAAATATTACTGGGCATTTACTTGAATATCACTAACAAGCAATAAATTAGAGATATTAACTGACCTAGTAGGCTTTTTTTGACTGGTTGCAATTCCACTGTGATTAGACTGAGTTGCATATCTGGCTGCCAGACTGTATGAGGAGAAACAGAGAAATTGAATTAAAGAGATTCACTGAACATGGAAAGAAAACATAAACTTACAAGAAAACTATAAGTTAATGAAATGCAACTGGAACATGTATAAAGAACAAATTAATTAGAAAATTATGACAATGCAACATATATATAATGACCTTTGTTTATGAACGTACTATGAAATAATGCAGTATACTCCTTGAAATAGAGTGTCATTGCTGACTTTAAAATTATGGCTTCATAATATTATTATTTTTAATAGTATTATTTCCTCTTTAAAAAATTCACCTTTTATAGATGACTGAAAACGTCAGGAAAGCTAAAGTTTGGCTCACTGATAGAAAGATCTAGTTTTCAAATACTGAAGTAAAAAGAAGAGTATGAGATGAATGTAGTTTCTTATTTTTTAAAATCTAATATTATTTTGAAAACCAAGAGTTTTAAAACACCTGGTTTTTATCTAATGAGTTATTGTTGACTCTTAGTACTAGGCAGAATTTTTTTAAGGGAGTGAATAATAAAAACATTTTGTCCAGAGACAGATCTACACCAAAATTGAAGTTAAAGTGGTGTTAAATTCTTCAAAAACAAACATAACTAGTACTTCATATAAATTTCTGAACATGCTTTAACTACATTCCTTAATGATTGTTTAAATTAAAACCTTTGATCAAAGACATACTAGAAGGCAGTATGTAAACCAAGTTATAAGAACAATAAAAATTTCAAAATCTGTGCTTTTAACCAGTGATTTGAAAGAGAGTTTAATGATACACTGATAGAATAGGGTCACATTGTTACACTTCCTTTAAATTGAAGGTCAGTAGCTTATAAAACAAAGTGCAAATTTACATTTTAAGCTAAATTGATCTCTGATTTACTTAAGGGTTCTGAAATTAGTATTCTCAAGTATATAGCGATAATAGTGAGACTGAGGAGACCCTGAGATGGACATGGGTTGATGTCTGAGTGGAGAATCAGTTCTGAGGTGAACTGTGGATGAGTCTACATAAGCCAGATTGTTCCACATGTACAATCTCCAAGTCCTTCAAATATCAGGAGCAACTGTGTTGTTGGAATCAGGGCTAAAAGGGTCATTTGGAGTTGATCTCGTAGTTGATCTACTATCGAACAGAGGGAATTCTAATCAAGATAAGTATTTCTTAAGATGAGGATGAGTCTCTCAAGTTAACTCTTACTCCATTGAGTCAGGTTATGGTGGGTGCATGTGGGTCCTTATAATTGTCTGGCTCCAGGGGGAAGCTGAGGACAACATTCTCACATGGACTGAACTTTACAGGTTCATAGAGCTCTTGTTTTTTACATTTGCTATGTGATAAATTGTTATTTGAATACAATGATTCTGTACTACCTTGGTAACAAAACAGTAATTCAAAAATAAAACCAGCCTATTTCAATACAATAATATCAGATAATAATTTAAGATAAAAACACAGAGTGAAGAAAAATCTTTTGTGAATGTCTTAGTCTACTTTGTCAGTCCAAGAGTAAGATAATCACCCAAAGGTTTATCAATACATCTTATGCTGTAGTCTCCAAAATGAACACTAAGATTAGCAGAAGAGAAAACAATAAAACAACAGATTTTCTTTCAGGGAGTTAAAGTCACCTCATAGATTGTTCCTCCACAATTTTAAAGAAGTGCTATAACTCGTAATAATTCCTAACATAGAACTGGAAACAAAACAAAATAAAATCCAGGGAGGTTAAGTGAATTGGCTAAAATCAATTTGGTTTTGTGGCTTGCATGTGTCTTTTGGCTTATTATTGAAAGACTATTCCATTATTCCATACTTGCTGCCTATATTTTCATACCAAGCCATCACACTTTAGTCCCTTGAAACTTGGCTTCTGTGTGCTTTCTTTACAGTTGTGAAGCTGCTATCCTGTAAAATCCCAAAGTCTTACTTATTTCTCATCCTGCTCTAAAGCCCTTGTGTTTGACCATGTTGGTCCCTCTACATTTTTGAATTTTCTTTCTGATAGACTGCCATACTAATCCACTTACCTGGTTTGTTCACCATCACTCCTGTCCATTTTCTCTTTCTTTCATTGGGTCCTCTTCCATTCCCCATCTCTTAAAGTCAGACTTTTCCCCCGAGGTTATGTTCTCTTTCCTCAAACATTTTTATGCATTATTTCACTTAGCAATTTATTTCTTACCTAAGATTTCAATTACAATTCTACCTCCTAGCACAAACCTCTGCTTCATACTCCCAGCCATCAAATATCAACTGAATTAACAGACTTGTCCATTTGCATGATCTTCAAAACTCATTGCACCAAACTTTCCATTTTCCTTCTTTTATCTCCAAAGTTCTCAGCAGTTGGTCCCTTTAGTTTTTTTTTCTTTAGTCATGTGAGCCTGAAAATTCAATAGCTGACTTATCCTTTTTTCCTTTTAATTATCATAATGGTCAATCAATATCCAATCATGCTGATTCAACTTCTAGAAATTCATTTGCATACATGCCCACCTTCAATTTCCATGTTCATCACACTAACTCAATCCCTTAGCACCTCCAATAATATCTGTGGCCTAGAGGAGATCAAAAGCCATATTGATTATGATTATTTTATTCATTCTCCAGAATATACTTATTCCAAATGGAAAATCAGAGCTAGAAGGAATCACAAAAATTATCTCAGCTGGTCCCCTGATATTATAGGTGAAGGAAGAAAAAACCCAAAGAGATACAGTAAATGTCCTAAAACATGCAGCTAATCAGTGGCAGATTCAAAGCAAATATTGACATTGAAAGACCTTTACAGAATGGTCTTATGTTTCCACCCTCATCACCTTTGTCATCTAACACATTTTCTGGCTAAAAGGAACTTTTACTGTTGCTCAAATATCATTTGTTCTTTTCCCTTTCTCTGCCTTTACTCCTGCTATAATTCATATGGGAATACTTTCTACCTGCGTCTGTCATACCAAATTCTATCCATTTAAAAAAAAAATTATTTATTATTTTTACCTTAAATGACACCAAGTCCATATAACATTTTATTATCTCATACTCACTACCCACTGCCGTCAAGTCAATTCTGACTCATAGCGACACTAGAGAACGGAGTAGAACTACCCCATAGAGTTTCCAAGGAGCACCTGGTTGATTCGAACTGCCGATCTTTTGGTTAGCAGCCATAGCACTTAACCACTATGCCACCAGGGTTTCCTATTATCTCATACCCATATTCAATCTCTATGCTCCCATAGCTATGTTTATACTCCTTTTATGTAATTAACATGTTTAACATTTTACTTTAGTTATTTAGGCTTGTAAACACTGAAAGTCTTTCTCAAGGTAATCACTACAATTTATTATTAGAAAGCATAGAGTAATTTATCAGAACATTTCCTTGAAAGAATTTAAGCACACTCAAAATACTGTGTTCAATTTGACAAAATTAAAACAGACTGAATGCTCTGTTTTCTTTTTAGGAAATTGAATTCTTGATAGTTTCCTCGATTGAGCAAAATGTACCAAGACTATCCTAGATATTGGGAGTTTGCATACTTTCTTATTTTGAGAGAAAATTAATAAATTTTGAAAACATAACATATTATATATCACCAAATCAACAGAGTAACTGTGGTAATAACCCATTGCCATCGAGTCAATTCTGACCCACAGAGACCCTACAGGACGGAGTAGAACTGTCCCATAGAGTTTCCAAGGAGCAGCTAATGGATTTGAACTGCTGACCTTTTGGTTAGGAGTTGTATCACTTAATCACTGTACCACCAGGGCTCCAGTGTAGTAATAGGTGATATATTATTAATATAATTATTGATTGAATAATGGAGACAATTTTTGGTTTTTTTTTAGTGTATAAGCACTTGGCTGCTAACTGAAAGGTCAGTGGTTCAAACCAGCCACTCCATGGAATAAAGATGTGGCAATCTGCTTCCGTAAAGATTACAGCCTTGGAAACCTATGGGGCAGTTTTATTTTGTCCTATAGGGTCACTATGATTTAGAATCAATTTGACGGCAAAGGGTATGGGTGTTCAAGAAATTCAATAATAAAAATTCACACTGTGGTGCATTCAACAAGACAAATCACTCAATTTTTTGAACAAATTGCAAGAAAAAAATTATGGAAACAGACAGAGCCTATAGAGTCTTTCAAAAACTCAAAGACTCTCTTGTAATGTATAGAATCTTATTCAAACAAACAGCTACTAAAATATATGAGAAAACTGGGGAAGTTTTAATAACTGCTTATTTTTTATTGAGTGAGATTAAGTAATTAACACTATTTTTTTTTTCCACAACTGTTTATAACACCTTTATACATAATATCCCCAAACTGGAAAGAACACAGATATCTTCAGTGGGTGAATGGGTAAACAAAATTTGGCACATGCCATAGAATAATTTATTAAAAGAAACAAACTATTAGTACTGGCAACAGTTGGATGAATCTCCAGAGAATTATACTGAGTGAAAAATGCCCATCATAAAAGCTGTCATACTACATAATTTCATTATCTAATATCTTTTTTTTTTTTGAATACTAGAAGAATTTATTTTTGATGTTTTTCAAGTGTCTTAATAATTTCTAATAGTGGTCCCTTACAATTTTATTTTTAATTTTATTTTTATATTACCTCCTTTCACTATTTTATTAAAAAGATATTTACAAGAAAAGAATAAAATAAATTTTTCATAAAAATATTATTCAAAATGCCATTATGCTATTAATTATTGTTCCTGTTAGCTGCTGTTGAGTCAGCTCCAACTCATGGTGTTACCGTGTAAAATAGAATCAAACATTGCCTGGTCCTGCACCATCTTCATTGTTGTTGGTATGTTTGAGTTCACTGTTGTTGTTATTGAATTAATGCTACATTTTTAAAGTGTGGTCATAGTACTGTGAATATCTTTTGGGTATGTATTTTTTAACATTTATGAATAAAATAAAATAAAATAATGCTGAATATTTGATTCAAAATATTCAATTGTGGGAGTAGGAGTTTGGAAAGGTTAGGGAATAAATAAAACAAGATTGGTCGTGAATTGATAATGGTTATATATGTTTGAAATTATCTATAATAAAAAAAAATCATGAGGTGGAGCCAATATGGCACTACACACCGAAGTACCATGGTATTCCCCTGCAGCAAAGACCTGAAAAACTAAGTAAAACAGAAACAAACATCAATCATGGAACACTAAGCATCAAATGAAGGAATAAAGAACGCAAATGAAAGGATAGAGAACTCGATCAAGCACTGAATGGAATAAGAAACTGACAGAGAGCAGAGAGTAAGGAGAGCTAGGGAGTGGATGTCTTCTACCAGCTAACGCAGCACAGATTCGCCTTCTTGGATGACAGCCACCAAGGAACACAGACATGGAGTATGGGAAGGCAACTTCATGGAGCTCCCAACAGGAGACAAAGCACTTAGCAACCAGAGATACATGCTTTCCTGTCCCACGGCCTTCTTTCCTCTACACAGCCTCCACTGCTTTCCAATGGGCTACAGTCGCTCAACCAGAGAGACACCAGCTCACTGCCACCTGGGTCCACCTCTCCTCCACTGGCTGGCAACTTCAGGGCCATTTTTGTTATTCTTGTTGTTTTGGCTTTTATTTTTTGTTCTCTCTTTCTTCCTTCCTTTCACTTCTCCCGCCCAGATAGCTCTGTGTGCCACTCCACCCCTTCTGAACAGCCTGTGTTACACTGCTTGGGGAGAGAGCCACCAGCATATAGCCTCCCCAGGTCCACATCGCCCCCACCAGCAGGCTCCCTCAGTGCCATATTTTTTTAGTTCATTTGCTTTGTTCTTTTTTTTATACCCCCCCATTTCTTCTCTCTCTCTCTCTCTTCCTTCCTTTCCTTTCTCCTGCCCACTTAGCTCTATCCACCACACCTACCCTATCTGGAAGGGCCATGCTGCACCCCCTCAGCTAGAGAGTCACTGGCACATAGCCTCCCCATGTCTGTGCCGCTGTCACTGACTGGGTCCCTCAGGGTCATTTGCTTGTTTGTTTTTGTTCTGGTTTTATTTATTTTGTTGTTGTTTCATCTCTCTCTCTTCCTCCTTCCTTTACTTTCTCCCACCCACCTAGTTTTGTGCACAACCCCCACCCCCACAGACTGTGCTGTATGTACCACTTGGCTAGAGGGCCTCTGGTACATGGCCTTCCTGGGTCTGTGCTGCTCCCACAAGCCGTCTCCCTCAGCCCCATATTTTTTATTTGTTTTTATCTTTTCCCTTCTCCCTTTTCTTTCTCCCTCCCACCTAGACCCAACACTGCCTCTGCCCCCTCAATGCTGCGTGGCCCAGCAAGAGATACATCAGCTCACTGTCATCCTAATTTCGCTCTGCCCCCCAGTGGCCAGCTCCCCCAGCACCATATTTATGTTTGTTTGTTTTGTTTTTTTCTTCTTTCTCTTTCCCTTCCTTTCCTTTCTTCCTCCCACCTAGCCCCATGTGCCATTCTGCCCCTTCTGCATGGCCTGTGTAATACCGCTCAGCCAGAGAGCCACCAGCACACGGCCTCCCCAGGTCCACATCATCCCCACTGGCAGGCTCCCTCAGCATCAAATTTACTTAGTTTGTTTTCTTTGTTCTTTTTTTTTCTGTTTCTTCTCTCTCTCTCTCTTTTCCTTCCTTTCTTTTCCTTTCTCTCACCCACCTAGTCCTGTGTGCCACACTCACCCCTTCTCAAACGGCCATGCTGCACCACTCAGCTAGAGAGCCACCAGCACACAGCCTTGCCGGGTCTGCCCCACCCCCACCTGACAATCCTATCATGTTGCCATTTTATTTACTATTTTTTTTCTTTTTTTGCTTCTGTTTCTCTCTCTTCTTTCTCTCACCCACTTAGCTCCACTTATCATATCTTCTCCCTTCCCTCCTGCCTAACTGCACTGTGTGCTGAGCATTGCACCCCTAAACAGCACCTGCACGAATCCCCGGACCCCACCCTACACTGCCTCCCAGCCTCGCCCTATTGGCTCCAATTTTTGCTACAAATAACCCAACCCCACCCCACCCCACTGGACCTGTCCTGTTGCACCATAGCTAAGCGACCAGCCCTGTCCGCCTGGACAAGGTGGTGAGAAGTATCAGGCCCACAAATGAGTAAGCAACAAAACATGCCCAGCCCACCTGCCTAGACATAACTGAATAAAACAAAAAAAGCAGAACAAAACAAATATCCAAACAATGTAAAAGCAATATATAATCAATAAATGAAGAAAATAATTTCTGAATATACTGGAGATAGCAGAAATACTAAAACATTAAAAAAACAACAACAACAACAACAACAAAAAAAAAACCCACAGGACAGGAGTTCCAGAAAGCAAACAAAATAAAATATCAGGCAGCCTTCCGGTAGAAGAAAAGGCACTGAAACTACCTGATGGGAATTCAAAATGCTAATACTCAGGGTTCTCCAATAAATCAGGAAAAAGATGAAGAAAAACACAGACAAAAATAAAGAAAAAATAGACAAAATCATGGGAAATATAGAAAAATATGGGAAAACACAGACAAAGCAATGGAAGAATTCAGGAAAATAATACAGGAATGAAATGTCAAAATAAGTAAAAAACTAGAAATCATATGAAAACAGCAATTAGAAACCCAAAAGATAAACAGCAAGATTTCAGAAATGGACAGTGTAATAGAAGGTTTTAGGGGCAAATTTGAAACAATGGAAAACAGGATCAGTGAAACTGAAGACAAATCCTTGAATAAAAAAATCATGTTAAAAAAAAAAAAAAAAACCTGTGTTCTTCATGTGACTATGTTTGAATTTGGAATATGCACATACTTTAACTTATAAAACAAAGCTGTTCAATCAGATGATCTCTAACTTATCTTCCAGTGCCTGCATTTTATAATCACATAAAGTTTAATTTGCTTTTTATAATAAACTGATTTTGATTATGACATGCATAAAGGATTCTCTGTAATCTTCGTATGGAATTTAGTATCATAAAAAAAGGAAGAATGAAAACTATTTTTATCTATTATTACTTTTAACCTCTAGGAAGTAATTACTCTGATGAAGGAAAGATGGTATAATTGACACAAATGCTTAGTATTGTTACAAGATTTAATATTCCTTATAGTAGGTTTAAGGAACCCTGTTGGTGCAATGGTTAAGCACTTGGCTGCTAACCAAAAGCTTGGCAGTTTGAAGCTACCCAGAGGCTCTGTAAGATAAATACCTGATGATCTGCTTCCATAAAGACTGCAGCCAACAAAACTGTATGGGGCAGTTCTACTCTGTCACATGGGGTTGCTATGAGTCAGAATCGCTTCAATGGTACCCAACATCAACACAGTAGATTTATTGATGGGGCAGCATCACAATTCCATGAAATAGTTTATTTTCCAGTATAGGTAATAAAGAAAACATTTCAAAAGTCAACCCATGGGTCTCACCTATTCTCACTTTAAAAAAATTTTTTTTTCATAATCTCCAGCTACTTTCAGACCATTTTGTACCAATTTTCATCTCTAATAGTTGCTAGTCAAAACACACTGGCCTTAGACTATGTAAATCTCTACCACTCACAGATGTTTACAGACCAAGAAGCATAGATGCCTTGGAAAAACTATTTTTTGACTCTGTTACTTCCATTTGAAGACCAGTAGATAATGTATCAAGTTGGCATAATATCCAGTATTTCTATAGTATTTTATAAAACTCAAGGCAATGTGTGTGGGTGTGATTTAATTAGAAATTTGTTAACTTCGGTTCCTAATTATAATTTCGCTTTCATGTCCTTGGTAATGTCACTTAGAGCTGTTATCGCTCCCTATTTCTATTTCCTTATTTGAAAAGAAGACAGGAAGACAGTAAGAAAGGCTTAGTTGAACATTTGTAATGAAAATCAAGCTATTACTTCAGCCTTAAAATCCCTAGTAATCTGGAGTGGACAGAAACATCAAGCTCTCAGTCTTAATATTCCTCTCCCTTTCCGATTTAAAAAATTTTTTTTCAAATGCTCATACAATCAATCTCTCCATATCCCACTCATAACTTTATTTGATTGGTGACTCAATATTTTTCTCTTCCTAATGACCTTTATTTTTCTTTACATTTTTATCCTTGCTGCCTCCCCAGGCAATAAAAAAGTGTTTTTTTTAACAGTACTTGCTAACATTATTTCCCAAGTTTCAGGTTTACAGACAGACTAGTTTATTAGTGTAACTGACACATGGGAGATGTAGACACAGCTCTGAGGTAAGTGGGGTCTCTGAGGCAACAAAAACAGAGTAAAAAATCAGTAAACTAAGGAATTTCAGACATTTGGATTGAAGATTATGCTTTTTTTCTGAAATGTCAAATATGACTTTTTCTAGTTTACAGGTAGGCAAAAAAAAAAATGTTAGGAACAAAAGCACAAAAGATGTAAATATTTTGATACTCAGTGTAAGTTCTACTAAAGGAAGTACCTGGTCATCTTTCTGTAAAATGGAATATCAAGACAATGCTTCCTTTCTGTGACCCTCCAACATGGAATGGAAGAGGAGAATAGCTAAATACAGTCAATAATTAAAAGAAATAAACATGCAGAAAAGCTAACAAACAAATAAATAAATAAGGATGGAATTCATCTGGTGTTCCATACACAGCAGGAACCAAACTGCCAGAACTTTCTATCCCAGTTTCAGTGTAAATTCTCATGTAAAAACATAATACCCATTTATTATAAAGAAGAAAAGCTTTTTAAGCAGACAGGTCCTGAATTGCAATTATCCAGTTTGACCAATCACTAAACTCTCATTTTGAAAAGTGTAGCCCACAGTTAAATAACATTGGCATCACCTGAGACTTCTTAGAAATACAAAAATTCCCAGATTCCCTTTGAGACCAATAGAATCAGAATCTACATATTAATAGAATCCTCAGGTGATTTCTTGGCTACCAAAATTAGAGTAGCTAGGCTCTACAGAATATCCACTAATGTGGTTTCCAAAGCCCAATAGCATGATTGAAACACTTCAAGCCATGCCTCTTGTGAGTCCAAATCTTCAGTCATGCTGCCACTTTAGAAACTGACAGTCTCCTTCTGGAAATCTTCATCTCTTGCTTAGCATTTCTGACACAGTTGCTACTGCTCTAGCTACTAGTCCTACTTCTAAAATATGGGAATATTCACTGCCCCTACCTCCAAAGTTGTGTGCTATAACCACGAATATTTTCAAAATCATAAATCTAGATATCGGCTAGTTCACTCTTCCATTCCTTTTCTAGAAAATCTATATTTCAAACTCTAATCTCAATTCTAAACTTTTTTAGGCTAAAGCTTTTTTTCTAAATATCCTTTTTGATATCTCCTAGATATTCCACCTAGACATCTCACCTACATTTCTCTTAGATATTCAAAAATGTTTAAAACCTAACTCATCTTTCTTTACAAACCAGCCTATCTAACTTTGCTAGTTAGACATAATGTCACCAACGCTTTTCCCCAATGTTCAATATGGAAATCTGGGAGGTGTCTTGATATTTTACCTCTCCTTTTTTTTTTTTTTTTGTACCTCCTTGTCATCTTTTCATGAACTCTAGTAACGCCTTTCCTCTAGTTTCCATATTTATCAGTCCCTTATTTTTTCCAGGCAAATCAAATCATTTTTCTCCAACATACTTAACTTTTTCCCATAAAATGGATGTGAATCTCTTTCTTTGAAATTGCTATTGACTCCCCATTGTCAGCAAGATAAACTCCAAGCCCTGTGATTTGGTTTATAGAGCTCTTCCTGTATTTTCTCAACCTAATTTACAGCTTCATCTCCTCTACGCCTCTCCACCCATTTTCTCTGCTGCCACCAACCCCTGCCTCTTGTCTGTGACCTCTTCTATGGATCCATGACTTTCTCATTAGGTTTCCTCTGTGTGAATCATCATTTCTTCCCTTCTCCATATGAAATCTTACTTCTACTTCAAAATCATGATCCCAAGTCACATCTGAGTTTAAACATTTCTCAAGTCTCTAAAGTTAATTGTTTTGTCATCCATTTGTCCACAGCTCTTTTTTCTTCTCTAATTACTACGTTAATAGGGTAATTGATCAGGTGAAATTTCTTCATCTAGAACAGATTGTGCTGTCCTCCTCAGAGATTATTTCAAATTCATTTCTGCATTATCAGTCCCTAGCATGGGGTTGGTATATGCTCAAAAATTAAATGATGACTGATCAATAGTCACTGGATAGGACTGTCAGACTATAGCATGTAATATCTCCACATTTAAAACAAATGAAATTGTTTCAAGAATAGAATTATCAGAAGTATATTAATGGAGGTAACAGAAAGAGACTGGTCTCAGTGTGTCCTTGTTAAGTGACATTGTATATGACTTTTGACAAGTGACATAAAAGTACAACATTCATTTTCTTATTTATTCCTCATCACAGTCCTACAAAGATGATACTATATCCTTACTGACAAATATGAAACTGAAGCTTTTAAACATTAACTCAGTTGTACAAGTTAAACATCTTATAAATAATAATACTGACATTCCAATCTACCACATTTTTACACAAATAACTCACCTTCTACGTTGGTTTTCCATCAGTGCTCTCCCCCCATGAGGTAATTTCGTAAGTGCCGCTATGCCAATTTTTTTACATGTTGCTGTAAAAAAGTTAGCATAATATGCTTACAAAAATACCTTGCAGGGGGATGGCACGATTGGCAAACAAATGTAGAAGGCATGTGTTATTTGTGTTAAAATATGGTAGGTCTGTTAGACTTCATACTCTGTGCACTGTTATATGATATTTTCTTTTTGCAAACTGATCCTAAATTTTAATATTTTAATGTTCCTTTTGTTATTAATTCATTACCCTATGTATTTGTGAAGATTTCTAAGACATTGTGATAATACTTTTATGCTGCTTACAAAGTATCATCTCTGTCAGTCTCTAATAAACCTACTTTCAATAGATCCTCATCAGCATTCACAGATATACACGTGAATTTCATTCAACTGGTCACTTTACCTAAAAACCTGGAATAAATTATTATAATAATTTTAAAGGCTAGGGTACTTTTAGTGCAAGCAGCACTCTTCACACTCTTCCAAGTAAACACTCTTTTAAAGTTTAAGAAAATTTCAGTCAGGGCTAACAAACATGGCATGCATGCTATAATCTGCCATTGCTATACTCATGGCAGACATCACTAATCAATCATAGAACTTTTTTTTTCTGCCAAGCCCTGTGATAGTCTCAAAATCCTCAGCCAAGGTTCAGGTAGCTTTTGTTAATCAAAAGAAATTATCAAGATAGTTAAAACTTATTTGCATTTCTTCTTTATGCCCTCATCAAAACATTGTTAAGGAGATTTGACTGGTTCCATACAGGATTTTTATATAATCTTCTGCTTATGTTGTAAATATTCTAGCAGTCAACTTTTAGTCAAAAATAAACAATATGTGATTTTACTTCTTAGAGATCAACCTCAAAAATCAAATTAGCCCCCAGACATAAAGCATATGTGCACCATTAAAAATCATCAAAACATAATATCTGAACCTCACACAGTACATCAACCTTTATCTCCTTTGGCTACAACCAAGTTTCTTCTATAAAAACCTCAGTTGAGATACTTAATAACTGATTCATCTCAACTTGCATTCAATTACAATGATAATTGCAAACATTAAGAAAAAAAATTTCCTATTCATTCATTCTACAAATATTTGTTGAACTCCTACT
This sequence comes from Elephas maximus indicus, assembly GCF_024166365.1. Classification (NCBI taxonomy): domain Eukaryota; kingdom Metazoa; phylum Chordata; class Mammalia; order Proboscidea; family Elephantidae; genus Elephas; species Elephas maximus. The sequence continues at coordinate 140,197,373 of NC_064822.1, read as the reverse complement.
CTTTTACCAGATAAGAATCAGGAGAGCATATCAACTTGCTAAGGAATTTAGCCTTTATTCTGACTATAATGGGGACCAACTAAAAGCTTTTAATTATAGAATAAATAATAACTTTTTAGATTAAACAGATCCTTCTCTTATGTAGATGAAGGAGGAATTGAGATAGGAAGGAGGTTGGGAGATTTAGCAAGAATGAAACAGCAGGAAATCACTGTTATACTATAGGCAAGATTTGATGAGGGCCTGATAAAGGCAGAGCCACAGAAAGAGGAGTAAAGGATTAATGAGAGAAGTTATAACGATGGGCATAGGACCTGAAGGAAATAAAGGGATCTAGGATAGCTCCTGGGCCTGTGGCTTCAGTTGCACAGTATAACTTCCTAAGAAACAGACCATAGGAAGGGGAGGTTGAGGATAACAGTGTAGTGTATGAACAGAAAAAATTCAAGTCTCCAACATTCAAGGAGTCCAATATTCAAGAGGTGTAAAAAGTAATAGAAACTACTGGGGGGATGGAATCCTCACCTTCATAGTAGAGATAAAGAACACTGTATATTCTTGTTCTAAAGATTCTATTATAAAGTACAGAAATAATTATAGATGGTGAATTTAATTAATGAATAAAAAATCAACTTCACATTCCTCAGGTTTCTTTCTCCGCCTGCCACTCAGTCTGTTTTTTGACTTTGCCTTTGATGTTCAGGGCTCCTAGCTTGTCATAAATATAATCACTTCACTTGATTTTTCAGGTCTTTGTTGTAAGAGGGATTGCCGGAAGCATCTGGCTATTCCCTCGGCCCCGCCTCCTAAACTCCTAAGGTTTCTTAAGTGGCAAGTTAAACATTAATACTGGAAAGCTCAATTTTGTTCCATGTTGCTCTTATCCCAATAAGCATGTATTAATTTATGCAACTAATTAATCAATCATTATAAAGACTGAGTGAGCACCTTATATATATTAGCAAATTGCTAAAAGTTTTAATTTGCAAAAAATAAGTTTAAGCATGAAGAGACTGCTGTTTTACTATAAGGAGTATAACCCCTAAAGTCATGTATATCACAGCAAATATACTTAATAAAAAAAAACTATAAGAAGGCACTGGGTTTTTTTATGGCTAATATTTAATCTGAACTCACTTCAAACTTGGAAGGAGGAACACAAAAATATTAGGCAGACATGCAAAAAAACCAAACTAAAATATTTGCTTTCTGTGAATTATGAAGTAGGAATGCCAGTAGTAATGAGACAGTATAGGGGTTAATAGTACAGAATCTAGTGCCAGGCTGTCCTTCCTGAATCCTACTCAGCTGCTCTCTGTGCCTACCTCTTGTCTGTTAATTGAGGGAAATAACTACCCACCTCAAGGTTTTCTATAAGCATTCAACTGTGAAGCGCTTAGAAGAATGTCTGGCACAAATAAGCACTGTAACAGTTAAAAAGAAAACGCTATAGAATTCCTATGTACATTTGAGAGTCATTAGATACAGTAGGAAACCCTGGTGGCATAGTGGTTAAGTGTTATGACTGCTAACCAAGAGGTTGGCAGTTTGAATCCTCCAGGCGCTCCTTGGAAACTCCTTGGGGTAGTTCTACTCGTCCTATAGGGTCCCTATGAATTGGAATCGACTGGAAGGCAGCGGGTTTGGTGTTTTTGGTTTTAGATGCAGCATTGGTTTTTTTTTTTTTTTTAACGGCGGTTAAGAGCTAGGGCTCTTCACCAAAAGATCGTAGTTTGAATCCATCAGCCGCTCCTTGGAAATTCTATGGGGCAGTTCTACTCTGCCCTATAAGGTGGCTATGAGTCGGAACTGACTCCAGGGCACTTGACGTCTACTAGATGGCAACTGCTTTTTTTTATGTTTGTTTTTTTGGATACACTAAGTCCAAATATTCTGGTAAATCCAGTACAATATAACAGCCTATATTTCTCCATCACTACAATTACCCCACCCCCCTGTGCTTGGTAGTCTTTCCAACACCACAATCCTTTGGTTCTCATCTATCATTTTTGATGGTACTATATTCTTATTCTAAAGCCCACAAGCATGTACCTCTCAGTAGAGTGGATGAGCTTTCAGTCTTTATTTGAGCCTTTCAATCTGTAAGTTTATAATCACTTTGGAACCATGATTTCCTGGAAGCAAATAAAATCAAGTCTTATTCTCCCTCAAATCACCTTTGGTACTATTTATCCATCTTGTTTCCTGAACTCAAAAATATAAACCCCTGTAGGTCCTAACTCCATAAAGAATCACCAAAAACCATTCCCATAGGAATTTCAAGAATCACTATTTTTGAAACAACATGCACAGGGTAGGCCTTCAAGAACCTACACCTTTAAACCCTGTACCTAATCCACAAAGTGTCTCAAATACATGATTTAAAGATTGTTTTGTTTTGTGACACAGTGATTAGATCAAAATGTGGTTTTGATGTGTTTACAAGATATATAGTGAAACCTGTGAGAGCTGGTATTCGATGGGACTGCCTTGTTTTTCTGGGTCTCACAAGTTTTCCACCTTTGAAAGAGTGCAGTCTTAACACTTTTCTATTGTTCGCTTTAATGGAGTTTTCCTTTTCTGACAGGTTTCCACCTTACACAGGTTCCAGTTATTGCAGGTTTTACAGTAGTAAATTTATTTTAATATTTAAACCAGAATTTTGTGTTATATTTGCATTGTAAATTTCATAAATAATTCGAAAGACAAGGATAAAATGTTTTATAAGATGAGGCATCATTCAATATCAAAACAATTTGCCTTTAAGAAGATAGTTAAAAAATCTGCCATAATTCTGAGTATATTACAAAACAAACAAACAAAAAGAACATTCTCCTTGTTTGTTCATTGTTACATCACTCTAAATGCTTATATTCCCCAGAGTTTTACTCTTGGCCCTCCTTTAAAAACAAAAGCAAAAAAAATTCTAGCTTTATACTCTTTTCCTGAGTTGTTTTTGTTGTGTGATTCTGACTCATAGAGACCCTATAGGACAGAGCAGAACTGCCTCATAGGGTTTCCTAGACTATAGTCTTTATGAGGCTAGACTGCCAGGTCTTTTCTCCCATGAGCAGTTGGTAGGTTTGAAATGCTGACTTTTCAGTTATCAGTCGAGCAATTTTAACCATGGCACCACCAGGGCTCCTTCTTTTTGTGAGTAATCTCCTCCATTTCTATTGTTTCAACCAATAAAACACTACTAACCTAATGATTCCAGGTCTGTATCTTCAGCCCTAACCTCTCTCATGTGCTCCAGGTCCACGTGCTAAACACCACTATGTAGAAAACAAAAACCAAACCCATTTCTATGAGTCCATCCCAACTCATAGCAACCCTACAGGACAGAGTAGAACTGCCTCATAGGGTTTCCAAGGCGTGCCTGGTGGATTCGAACTGCTAACCCTTTGGTTAGCAGCATAGTTCTTAACCACTACGCCACCAGGGTTTCCCACTATCTAGAATTCCCATTGAAATTTCAAACCCAGGAAGGGCAATGCTAAACATTTTTCCCTCCATCTCTTTCCTCTCATCTGAATCCAATATTGTATAATCATTTTTTTATTATTAGAGTGCACCACCATCCAATTAGACAACCAGAATAGCTATGCAATTTCTTTTTTTCAACTGTACCTCCAATCTGTCACCAAATCTGATCAATTTTAACTCAAACATTTTCTTTAATTAGACCCTCATTAAAGGGCCCACTCTCTTGCCACTACGTCTACAGCATCATTCACCACTCCCCTCCCCACAACACATCTTCCTCTACCCTGTCAACCAGGGTCATCTTCCTAAATTGCAAATAACATCATTTTTCCCTAGCTAAAAAGTCCCTAAAGCAATTTTTCTTTACATCCAGGAAATTAGTCTGAACTCCTAAGCAAAGCATTCAGTGCTCCATAAATTGTCCTCTGCCTACTTCTGTAGCCTTATCTCTTATCATACCCCATGGCAATTTAAACACATGTATTATTGTTAGTTGTCATCAAGTCAGGTCTGACTCCTGGTGACCTTATATGTAGGAGAACTAAATGTTGCACAATCCTAAGCCATCATCATTATCGTTGGTATGTTTGAGTCCATAACACATAGCTGTAATAAATTATTTGACACTCTTTCTATTGAGAAGTAGAGTGTTTGTCCTTCACTACCTCCTTTGAACCTCGGTAGACTTATGATAGCTTCAACCAATAGGGTTCAGTGGATATGGTGCCACATAACTAGACGAGGTCATGAGCTTCCACTTGTTTTCTGAAACACTGAATCATCATGTAAGAAGTACAGCATCCTGGAGACCACCATGCTGGAGAGGTCATGTCTAGGCACTGCTCCAGCACCAGGCATATATAAGTGAAGAAGCCATCTTGGAAGTGAATTTTTAGCCATAGATGTTCCAACTACCCCAGTAATGCCATACTTTCCAGTGAAGACCTCAGGCATAGTGAAGCAGAGAGAAGCCATCTCTGTTCTGCCCTGTCTAATGCTCTGGCTTGCAAAAATCCACTAGCATAGTGAAATGGTTATTGTTTTGCAACACTATATTTGGGGGTGGCTTTTAAACAGCAGTAGATACTCAGAACATATTTCTGTTTAAGTTTTCTCATCAACCAAATATTTGCTGTTTCCTGAATGTGAAATTGCTTTTCCTTCTTTATTGCCTTCATATGTGATCTGTCCTTACTAACTGTGGTCACTGAGCAGCTTGTCTTTTGTTAGATCAGTAAACGTACCTTATTGAACTATCTAATTGATGGCTTGTTCTTCAACTATGGCAATTTGAAGATAAAAGGTGTGGTTTTGTTTGTTTATATCTCAACCAAACACCTAGCATAACTCTTGGCACATTCAAAAAACACAAACCCATTGCTACTGAGTCAATTCTGACTCATAGTGACCCTACAGGACAGAGTAGAACTACTCCAGGGTTCCCAAGGAGCAGCTGGTGGATTTAAACTGCTGACCTTTTGGTTAGTAGCCAATTTCTTAACCACTGCACTACCAGGGCTCCTCTTTGCACACAGTGGGGGCTGAATCTTTATCTGTTGAAAGGTCACATTTGAACTTTCAAATAACCAATGAAAAAGAACTCTGGTTTCAAATGTAATATATAAAGGATCACTAGCAATAATACCATCTTTCATTACTCTACATGATGTTCATTTACTATGCCAAACTGGACAGAGATTGGATCATTGGAACATAAACATCAGGGATAAAACAATAATTTTTAAAGTGGAAGTACTTAATAAAAAGTAGTTGAATAAACTATGTTTATTGGAGCAAGGTACAGTGTAGTTTTTCATATCATGTAGGTTTCAGACTATGTAGGTTTTTCACATTTCACATTATGTATGTTTTTATAACTAAAATGGTTAGCACACTTGGCTGCTAATCAAAAGGTTAGAGGTGTGAATCCAACCAAAGTTAACTTGGAAGAAAAGCTGACAAACTACTCCTGAAAAATCAGCCACTGAAAACCTTATAGAGCACAGTTGTACTGTGATACACGTGGCGTTGCCATGAATTGGAGTCAACTAGACAGCAATTTTTTTTCATCTACATTAAGAGATTTTATAGAAAATTATTTTATAATCATCATCATTTCCTCTCTTGTCTAATTACTTCCAGTTTTGGAGACATACAAACTCATCATAAGAAAAAAAAAAAATTCCTATATAGCACCAGTCAAATATTTAGTTGTTGTTGTTAGGTGCCATCGAGTCAATTCCGACTCATAGCGACCCTATGCACAACAGAATGAAACACTGCCTGGTCCTGCGCCATCCTTACAATCATTGTTATGCTTGAGCCCATTGTTGAAGCTACTCTGTCAATCCACCTCGTTGGGGGTCTTCCTCTTTCCCGCTGACCCTGTACTCTGCCAAGCATGATGTCCTTCTCCAGAGACTGATCCCTACTGACAACATGTCCAAAGTATGTAAGACACAGTCTCGCCATCCTTGCTTCTAAGGAGCATTCTGGTTATACTTCTTCCAAAACATATTTATTCATTCCTCTGGCAGTCCATGGCATAGTCAATATTCTTCACCAACACCACAATTCAAAGGCATCAATTCTTCTTCAGTCTTCCTTATTCATTGTCCAGCTTTCACATGCATATGATGCAATTAAAAATACCATGGCTTGGGTCAGGCACACCTTAGTCTTCAAGGTGAAGTCTTTGCTTTTTAACACTTTAAAGAGATCTCTTGCAGCTGATTTTCCCAATGCAATGCGTCTTTTGATTTCTTGACTGTTGCTTCCTTGGGTGTTGATTGTGGATCCAAGTAAAACGAAGTCCTTGACAACCTCAATCTTTTCTCTGTTTATCATGATGTTGCCTATCAGTCCAGTCATGAGGATTTTTGTTTTCTTTATGTTGCGGTGTAATCCATATCAAAAGCTGTGGTCATTGATCTTCCTCAGTAAGTGCTTCAAGTCCTCTTCACTTTCAGCAAGCAAGGTTGTGTCATCTGCATAACGCAGGCTGTTAATGAGTCTTCCTCCAATCTTGATGCTCCGTTCTTCTTCATATAGTCCAGCTTCTTGTATTAGTTGCTCAGCATACAGACTGAATAGGTATGGTGAAAGGACACAACCCTGGCGCACACCTTTCCTGACTTTAAACCAATCAGTATCCCCTTGTTCTGTCTGAACAACAGCCTCTTGATCTATGTAAAGGTTCCTTACGAGCACATTTAAGTGTTCTGGAATTCCCATTCTTCGCAATGGTATCCATAGTTTGTTATGATCCACACAGTTGAATGCCTTTGCGTAGTCAATAAAACACAGGTAAACATCCTTCTGGTATTCTCTGCTTTCAGCCAGGATCCATCTGACATCAGCAATGATATCTCTGGTTCCACGTCCTCTTCTGAAACTGGCCTGAATTTCTGGCAGTTATCTGTCGACATACTGCTGCAGCCGTTTTTGAATGATCTTCAGCAAAATTTTGCTTGCGTGTGATATTAAGCCCCCACAGTAAGACAAACTGACAGACACGTGGGGGAAATATTTAGTACTCTTCTCAAAGAAGAAGAAAAACATAATTAGCCATACCATCACATTTGTCCTTTTAATGGCACTATTCCAAAGGAGAAAAGGTTTAAGTTGTCAAGAATTTCATTTGACTTGGATCCACATCAATGCCCATGGAAGCAGCAGTTAAGAAATCAAGACACATTGCATCAAGCAAATCTGTTGCAAAAGACCTCTTTAAAGTGTTGAAAAGCAAAGATGTCACCATGAAGACTAAGGTGCACCTGGCCCAGGCCATGGTATTTTCAATTGCTTCATATGCATGCAAAAGCTAGACAACGAATAAGGAAGATGAAATAAGAACTGACAATTTTGAATTGTGGTGTTGGAGAAGAATATTGAATATACCATGGACTGCCAAAAGAATGAACAAATCTGTCTTGGAAGAAGTGTGACCAGAATGCTTCTTAGAAGCACAGATGATAAAACTACGTCTCACATACTTTGGGCATGTTATCAGGAGGTACCAGTCCCTGGAGAAGGACATCATGCTTGGTAAAGTAGGTCAATGAAAAAGAGGAAGACCTTCAATGAGGTAGTTTGACACTGTGGCTAAAACAATGGTCTTAAGCATAACAACGATTTTAAGGATGGCACAGGACTAGGCAAGTATTTCGTTCTGTTGTACACAGGGTCACTATGGGTTGGAATGGACTTAAGGGCGTCTAACAATAACAACATTCCCAAGGAACCCAAGAGACAAATCTAAGAACATGAAGTAAAATATTTCTTGGGAGAAATTTTTATCTCCCAATTTTACTTCTCTTTTATAAAATGCTATTATGTTCAAAAGATGGGAGGTATTTCCTTTCAAATTGAAAATGGCTTGGGACAAAATTGGAAATAAATTAGCCAAGATATATTGTAGTTAAATATATCAAAAAAGTCTGAAACTAAGAATTTTTTTGACAATACAACAAACATCGAAGACACTAAAGCACATCTACTAAGGGTTTTTAAGACTAAGATAGATTGAAATATATTGCTTTTATGAGAGAGAGAGAATTCTATGATTGCTCGGGGTAGAAATAAAACCATATTTTCAGAATAAAGATTTAAAGAGCTCCTTAAGCCAAAAATCTCCTTGAGATTAAAGATTTTCCCTTCTTCAAGATCCTTGTGAAATGCTATAAAACAATAACTGACAAGTTTAAGGAAAACATAGATGTTTGGCCACTTCTGCAAATATATCTCTTGTACCTCAAAATCATGTATCTTCATTAAAAATATTTGAGGCTTCTTGAAACAACCGAACTCACAACAGAGTACAAAATAAAAATGCTTTGTCTCTCTACTTAAATTTTGCTGAGAGTTCACTGAAAACTGTATTGCCTAATCCATAAATGAGTCAGAACCTTAACTTTCATCCACATGTGTTTCTTTTTAGTAGCTGGGTGGCTGAAATATCATCCCAATAGCCTTTGAGACAGTTTACCATGATAACTTATCCCATTAGTGAAACATGGTATGAAAATACATTATGACCTCCGTCTTATCTTAAATTTCTACAGTTAATAAGGCCCACTTCATGGTCTGCTTTTGTGAGATCTCAAAACAGTAACTAAATAGGGAGATACCTAAGATATTTGAGTATCAAAGTTTCCTGCTCTTTTAGGCACATAGAACATCAAGATAAGGGAGAACTCAGGAAACCAGGATCATATTTCTCTCACAGTGTTATCGCAAATTAGAGTTTCCACAGTGCTTTTACTTCTATATAGCTCAAAACACTATGCTGCTCCATAGATTTTTTTCCATGTACGGTATTTAGTTTGGAGTAAAATTACTTTGCAACACATCCAAAGCTCCAGTACTATTTTTGTTAATTTAATTTCTATGGTGTTTTAGGTGAAAGTGTACAACACAAAGTTTCTCATTCAAAAATGTATACACAAGTTGTTTTGTGACATTGGTTGCAATCCCCACAAGGTGTCAGCATTCTCCCCCTTTCCACCCCAGGTTCTTCGTGGCCATTTGTACAGTTTTCCTGTCCCTTCTTGCCTTCTCATCTTTGCTTTTGAGCAGGTCTTGCCCATTTGCTCTCATATACTTGATTGAACTAAGAAACATATGCCTCCCATGTGCTATGTTTTACATAGCACATGGGAGGCATATGTTTCTTAGTTTTATAGGCCTGTCTAATCTTTGGCTGAAAGGTGGACATTGGAGTGGCTTCAGTTCTGAGTTAGCAGGGTAGGGTGTTCAGTGGCCATAGTCTTGGGGTTCCTCCTGTCTTTGTCAGACCAGTAAGTATGGTCTTTCCTGTGAATTTGAATTTTATTCTGCATTTTTCCTCTTGTTCCATCCTGGACCCTCTATTGTGTTCCCTGTCAGAGTGTTAGTGGTGGTAGCTGGCACCATCTAGTTCTTTCTGGGCTCAGGCTGATGGAAGCTCTGGTTCATGTGGTTCATTAGTCTAATTGGGCTAATATTTTCCTTGCGTCTTTGGTTTTCTTCATTCTCCTTTGCTCTGGATGAGATGGGACCAATAGATATATTTTAGGTGGCTGCTCACAAGCTTTTAAGACTCCAGACACTATTTACCAAAGCAGGATATAGAACATTTTCTTTATGAACTATGTTATACCAGTTGACCTAGATGTCCCCCGAAACCGTGGTTCCCAATACGAAGCCCCAGTAACTCGGTCCCTCAAGGCATTTGGATGTGTCCATGAAGTTTCTATGGCTTTTCCTTGATCAAGTTGTGCTGACTTCCCCTGTATTGTGTGTTGTCTTTCCCTTCACCAAAGTTAACACTTGTTTATTTCTAATTGGTGATTTCCCTTCTCCCTCATAGCCATCAAAGGTTGTTTTATTCTGTGTTTAAACCTTTTCTTGGGTTTTTGTAATAGTGGTCTCATACAATATTTGTCCATTTGTGATTGACTTACTTCACTCAACATAATACCCTCCAGATTAATCCGTTATGAGCTGTTTTGCAGGTTCATCATGGTTCTTTATCTTTGAGTAGTATGACATTGAGTGTATGTATGTACTATAATTTGTTTATCCATTATTCTGCTGATGGGCACTTAGGTCGTTTCCATCTTTTTGCTATTGTGAATAATGCTGCAATGAACATGGGTGTGCATATCTATTCATGTGACGGCTCTTATTCTCTAGGATATATGCGTAGGAGTGCAATAAATGGATCATGTGGTATTTCTAACTTTTTAAGAAGGTGCTGTATTGTTTTCCATAGTGGTTGTACCGTTTTACATTCCCACCAGCAGTGCATAAGAGTTCCAATCTCCCCGCAACCTCTGTTATTTGTTATTTTCTGTTTTTGATTAGTGCCAGTAATGTCAGGGTGAGATGGCTTTTGTTAATTTTAATTCGACCACCTTAAAAAGATTGGACCTTGAATACTGGTTAGATAAGTCTATTTTGTTAAACTAAGCAATTCAACTAACTTTGGTAAAGACCACCCAGATTAGAGGAAAATCTAGATTATTTACTAATTCTTAGAGACTTAAAGCTTTGTAACAGAATATGTTTACAAACTATTTCTTAGTACATATGTTCATGAAAACTACCTTTACTGTATCTACAGAATGATTATATAAATAAATGTCTATGAAGTATTTGAAGATCTATGAAAAAATCTATTTTATTGAATTTTTATAATTGGGCTACTCCCAATTTACTGCAAATCAATTGTAATCATCAGTACAACCAGTCTCATATTACTGTGAGGTGGCTGGGCTCTCAAACAAACTTTGATGGTGATATTTTGTTCCGAGTCTGACCCACAGCCTTGCAGGGGACGAAGGCTGGTTTTGTTTACACAGTGTATTAAATTGAAAGGCCAATCAAGAAAGGAGGAGGCATTGTGCGTTGGTTAGAAGTGGATGGATAGAAAAGGGAAACAACGCTAAAGGCAAATGTTGACAGTGTACTTTATCAGGAAGAGGGACCCCTGACCACTAGTTAGAGTTTCATTGGCAAGATTATCTCAGTTGTAGAAGTGTGTAGGCAAGTCTCCTAGGTCCAATTCCATGCTTACCCATTCATCCCAATTGTAATTTGGTTTTCCATGTAGTCCTGACAACAGGAAAATAATTCAATTGTCACACTGACATGGTTACTGTAGTTCTCATAACAGTTCCATTTTCCATTATAAATAAATATATTAAAGATTTGAGGTATGGTCTGTAGTGAAAAACTGTTTAATAAATAGTGATTTCATAGAGTAAAAAACAGCAAGTATAACGACCAAATCTATATTATCAGTGTTCTGTTTGAAAAGAAAGTAACCTATAAATACTCAAAATCAAACAGTTGTAGTTAAAAACAAGTGCTACTGCTTGGGGGACAACATATTCATAACGTGTAAACAAGACATCCTGCGGAAAAGTTTTAAAGAAATGAATCACAAATTAGTTATCCTGAGTCACAATTCTTTGTTGATAGCCATCTCACAATTTTTTTTTTTTTTTAAGATTTGGTAGTTATATGGCCAAATCACAGAACACTGACTCACCATTTTTACTATCTAGGCATATTAACACAAAAAGCACAAGTCTTAATTTCAATTTTCTAAATTGGGAATTGGAGCCTTGGTGGCACAGTGGTTAAAAGCTCAGCTGCCAGCTAAAAGGCTGGCAGTTCAAATTCACTAGCTGCTCCTTGGAAACCCTATGGAACAGTTCTACTCCATCCTATAAGGTCGCTATGAGTTGAAATTGACTCGACAGCAACAGGTTTTTTTTTTTTTTTAATTTAAATGAGGAATCAGTCTAATATATTAAAATATATTTACTATTTCCACTTCCTCCCTCCCTTTCTCTAGTGAACAGAGTCCAGTAATTATTATAGATGCCAAACCAAAAAGAAAAAAGAAAACCCCATTGGTGTCTAGTCGATTCTGACCTGATAGCAACCCTACAGGACAAAGTAACACTTTCCCATAGGGTTTCCAAGGAGCATCTGGTAGATTCGAACTGCTGACCTTTTGGTTAGCAGCAGAGCTCTTAACCACTGCCCACCAGGGCTCCATCATGGCCACTACTTCACTGAAATAGCTCTCATCAAGTGCTATAGTCCAAATCCATGGATCAGTTCTCAGTATTCATTCTACCTGAAATTTATCTGAAACATCTAAAGTAATTGAGGTTGCGTAGGAAATAGAAGCACAGACGCTGAAGCCAAATTTTCTGGATTAAACTCACAAATTAGTAGCTGTAAAACTTTGCAATTTAATTGGCCTTTTCATATTCAGTTTCCTTATCTAAAAAGCAAGATTAGTGATAGTACCTATGTCATAGGACTATTGTGAGAATTTAATGTCTGACTATGCATAAAGTGAGGGAGCCCTGGTGGTACAGTGGTTAAGTGCTTGGCTGCTAACCAAAAGGCCAGCAGTTCAAACTCACCAGATACTCTGCAGAAGAAAGATGTGGCAGTCTGCCTCCCTAAAGATTACAGCCTTGGAAACCCTATGAGACAGTTCCACTCTATCCTATAGGGTCACTATGAGCCAGAATCGACTGAGTTTGGTTTTTAGGTTTATGCATAAAGCACTTAAAATAGTGGCTCGAACACAGTAGGGACTACATATAAATTATTACTATTGAGCTCTCCGTCCTCACTGAAACACATTCTTTACTTGCATTCCAGGACACCAAGTTCTCCTAGTTTTCTTCCCACTTTATAGGTTGCCTCTTTTCAGTTTCCTTTACTGGATTTTTATTATGTCCCCAACCTCTAAATATTTGTGTGCTCCTGATCCAGTCTTCAATCTTTTTCTTTTGTTCATCTATACATAAGACTTTTGGTGACTTCATCTAGTCTCATAGCTTTTTATAGACTACACCTCTTCCTTAAACTCCAGTCTCGTAATTCTAATTGCATCAGTATTTCCACTTAGATATATCTAGGGAACATTTAAAAATTAGCTTGTTGAGAATTAAATACCTGACCTTCTCCCTAGGGAATCTGTTCCTTCCCCATACTTTTCTATTTTCAGCTTTGCAATAGCCGATACTAAGAGCAATAGAGTCTCCTCTTTGTTTATCAATACAACTGCAAATCTGTAGGCTGCTGCTATTGATGCTGCTTTCAAAATACATTTGGAATTTAACTTCCTTTTGCACTTTAACTATGGTTGTCCAAACTTTTTACCCTGACTCATTGCTTTCACCCCTTCCACACTACAATGTATTCTCAACACAGCAGCCAGAACGACCCCTTGGTTTATACCCTGCTCTTATCCTTCCTCATGGCACATAGTAGCTTCCCATCTCTCCTGGAATAAAAGTCAAAGTCTTTACAATGGTCACAGGACTATAATAATGTCTCCCTGCTCTTTCTCTTAATTACATCCCAGTCTTCTGCTGCCTCATTTCCCCTGATCCAGCCAAACTGCAATATTTTCTCCTCTTGAAATAAACCAGACAGGCTCCTGACTCAAGGTCTTAGCACTTGTTCTTCCATCAGTCTGAAGCAACCTACCCCAATATGTCCACACAGATAGTTCTCCCACTTCCTTTGTTTTGTTCTGTTGTACATAGGGTCACTATGCATCAGAACTGACTCAACAGCACCTAACAACAACAATGACAGTCAGATGCAATGGAGAGTGGATATGGGCAGAATAAAGTATTAAAAGGCTAGTCACTGAGAAGGTAACATTTAAGCAGTTGACTTAAAGGAGGTGAGATTTAGCCAAGAGGCTCTCTGGGGGAGGAATACTTCAGGCAGAGAAAATAGCCAAAGCAAGTTCCCCAAGGTGGGGGTATATCTGGGCTATTTGAGACCACTGCCAGGTTTTGAGCAGAGGAGGGATATGTGCTAGGTATGTTCAAAGTGCTTTATATGTACTGATTTATTTAACCTCCCAAACAACTGTATGAGATTTGTGCCATTTTTATTCCCTTTTAATAAATCCAGGAACTGAAACACAGGGAGGTGGAGTAAGCTACCCAATGTTACACAATTAGAAGTGGTGGAATATGGACCCAACTTCAGGCAGTCTGACTGCAGAGGACAGCTCTTGATAACAAGAGCTCTAAGTGCCATTTTAATGGGATACCCCCACCCACATGCCTGCATAGATACAAAACACCCATACACACACACAAGGGTAGAGAGGGAGCTGAGAGATCTAGTATATTTAACCTGTTAACCTTTAGATCAAAATTTCTTTTTAAATGAAAGATGTTCAAATTGATGGAAAATATCTAGAATTATTTTTAAAATAGCAAAATCAAATCTTAAAATTCTTCAAATTATCAAATAAATGTTATGGAATCCTATACAGAGTTACATTGATAAGCAAACAAAACAAAACAAAAACACCCTCATTAAACTGAAACAATGTGGTTGGCCCTCAAAATATTTATTATTCTAAAGAGAAAAATATAATTACATTTTCTGGCTAAATATCTACAATAATATAACAGCCAGGCATGTAGGTCATTTACTTGAAAATAACTTTGGAATCAACACGAAGGCTTTGTAAACTATGATTTATGACTCATAACTTGAGCAAATGAAGATAAATGTGTCACTAGGGTTTTTTTTTCTGCATTAGTTGTCTTGGCTCTAATACATAGAGACCATAGTCATTTTCTATGTATATTATCACTTTCGGTTTTGGAAAAATGCTTAAATTGCTAAATGTAAGGTCACATAAATTCTAATTAATAGACTAATTCGGTATATCAAATCTATACAAATCTGAGTAAGTACTGATGTCTGAAATTTTAATATTTTAGAACATAACAACAGATTCTATTATAATTAAAAACAATAATGATTATAAAAATTTTTAATCAAACTTCACAGAATTCTGACATATTTCTTTAGAGTCTTTAGACTTTGAGTTCCTCCATATCAGGGCCCATGTCACTATTATATCCTCAGTAGAGAGTACTGCATTTAGTACAGCAAGTGTTCCATAAACATTCGCTAAATTATTTAATTTGACAAGTAAAGGCAATTATCTAAAAGTCTACTTCAGTCTCAAAGGAAATTTTGAAAAGAATACTGTCCCCAACTTTTCAATGTAAAAGAAGATGCTTCTCCAAAAATAGTGCAAATTACTTTGGCTATTAAATATGATCATATATTTAAAAATATTTGACAGACTCATAACAGTCATGTATACCCAGCAGGAAGAAAAGAAAAGAAATAATATCCCCCTCAAAAGGGTCATCACTATAGAGAAATTCTTGACAAAAATTTCCACTTAGCAGATACAGAAATAGAATGAGGTAAAGCAATGATAAATGATATTTCATATCACTTCCAGAATTGACATGCTTTGCACAAAACCATTTTTTCCTTTGTTTTTTCATCTACCATTCTTGCTTCTTGTCCATTCAAATGGCTTAAACCAAACTCTAGGAATTATTATTTCTGGCATTTTCCAAAATCTAGATTTCTTTCTACCAACTACCCACAAAAAGATATGTTTCTTTTTTTCTCTCCTTTTCTATTCTTTACTAAATTCAAGAAACTTATACTGTACAGTTTTGTTTTCACTTTGACTTCTGCTCGGCTTCACTTGCTATCCCAAAAAACCAATAAAGAGCAAAAATACATCTGCATTATTGAGTGGTGAGAAATATACCCACCATTCCATGTACTTTATAGTATAATACATATATTTTTTAAACTATGATTTTTTATTTAATGGTTTAAGAATTTACTAACGGGTAAAAATTAGCCAAAGTGAATACAGTTTATATCACTCTACAGAGAAAGAAATATTTGCTTAGCATTAAGAGGGAGACAAGATCCACATGAGTGCTGGTTGACAGATAAAAGAGAAGGGGATTATTGAAGAGCTTAACATTTGACAGGAAGTAGGGGGCTGTTTGTGAATGTATTTTTGGATTTTTATTTTAACTTTTGAGTCAATGCTCATTGCCAACAACAGATTCGAAGTACACTATTATCAGGTTTCAGCCTGGCTTCTAAAGTGGAAAAAGTTAAACATTTACATACATTTGATATGTGTATATATTTTTAAAGATGATAAAGAGTATTTTCATCTTGGAAATGCTCCAGTCTTAAGAAAAACAATCACAGTTGTTTATGCAAGAGAGCTACCTACCTGATACTCTAGTCATCAAAAATGAATGAGTATAGCAACTTGACTGTTATTTAAGTCAACTTAATTTCATTCTGTGATTTTATTTTTTTTAATGTCAACTTAACTAAACCAAAGTCCCCAGTTTTTCAAACACTAAACTAGATGTTGTTGAGAAAGTATTTTGTAGATGTAATTGAAGTCGAAAATCAGTTAACTCTAAGTGAAAAAAGATTATCCTAGATTATCTGAGTGTGCCTGATTCAACCAGTTGTTAGGCTTTACAAGCAGGAGTGAGGCTTCCTTGAGAGAAGAAGAAATTCGTCCTGTGTATAGCAATTTCTGAGTTCTTGGCTGGCACAAAAGGTTAAATGTTAGACTACTAGCCTAAAGATTGGCAGTTCAAACATATCCAGAGGCACCTTGGAAGACAGGCCTGGTCATCTGCTTTCCAAAGGTCACAGCCTTGAAAACTCTTTGGAGCAAAGTTCTATTCTACACAGAGGGGTCGCCTTGAGTAAGGATCCTCAGCAACACGGTAGTTTCAGCTCGTGCCCAAGAGTGGCAGCCTGGCCTTGCTGACAGGCTGCCCTTAGGATTTTTGGACTTTCCTAGCCAGCCCCTGCAATCAGGTAAACTAATTCTTAGTCATCATTCTCTTATTATAGGTTTCCTATATGGTCGCCAAGAGTCGGAAACGACTCGATGGCACTAGTTTTTTTTTTTTTAATTGGTTCTGCTTTTCTGATTGAACCCTAATACAAATCCAAATTGGAAAAAAGGAGTAATGGAAAGAATTTGCCATGGTATGAGGGAACTCCAGCCCTGGCTATGTCTACATGCACCAGTGGACTCAAGTCAAACAAACACATATGTATGTATATACTCACACATACACACAATGTCACATCAGAAACTCTATTCCCAGACACTCAAACTGCTGTTTAACAGATTTGAACTTTCTGACACACTTTAAGTGGCACTGGGTCTGGGTAATTAACCAACTACACAACAAAAGACTAAGACTTAAGACCACATTCTAAACACTAAAATACTTTGTAGAAGAAAGTAGCCATGCCAAATTACTGGCACTGAAGTCATTTCACATACTTTGATACAGAACAGTAATCTTTAAATAAAATGATAAATAATAAATATTTCACCTAAACGGAGTTAGATGCTACTTGTCCAACCAAAAGGAAAATGGTCTTAAATTCTATAGCATCATCAAATAATTCCAGCACACTGATAAAACTACAAAAATGCAAGTTTTCAAAAGCACAAACAGTAACTTGTGAAAAAATAAGTTGTATCTAGCCAAACTCATTTGAAAGGACATCCACTGCTTTCCTTCCTTACCTGGACTGCATATCTTGTTGTGTTTTGGCCTGACTGGCTTCTGGCTGAGGGGAAGCGTGACTGACTCGCTGTTGAAGCTCCACCAAGGACTGGTAATACTGTTGTTGATGGTGTTGTTGCTGCTTGTAGCGAGACAAACTGAAAAACAGTCCTAGAATGGCTTTTAAGTTTCCATTTCTTATTTCTGCATAAAATGGAAAATATAAAAACAGCACAATATAAATTGGATTTTTTTTTTTTTTTTGCAAATGAAGTTCTAGATATAATCCCCTTAGGCTTCCTTCAGAGAGGAAGAAATTCCTCTTATGTATAGCAAATTTTGAGTCCTTGCGTGGCACAAAAGGTTAAGCACTGGACTACTAGCTTAAAGGTTGATGGTTCAAACTTATCCAGAGCGTACTTCCATCTATGAAGATAGAAATACAACTGAAGTGCCAGTCACAGATTCAAGCAAACCTGAATTTATGAAACCTGCTACATTTCCACATAACTTAGAATGAAGGAAGAGAATGAAGGAAGGGAAAGGGGGCAAATAAAGCTTACTCAAAAGAGACACTCTTTGCTATCCCTGAACTACAATTTTTCTAGAGTTACCTTCTTCTTAGAAATGGATGGGCTTTCTGTCTTGTGCTAATCATTTGATTTAGCAATCTGCTCTCCTCACAAATATACACAGCTGTTACCAACATAGCAGTGGCTAGGGACTGGAGAAAGCAAGCCACTTAAATGTTGGTTGGCCTGCATTTATAAATACTGATAGAGTGGTGGAACTCAGAATATCAACTGGATTTATGGCAGCCAACATGCCTTCAAAATCACCCAGCAACATATATGTGTGTGTGTGTGTGTGTGTGTGTGTGTGTATTTAGCGAGAGAGAGAAGGAGGGAAAGAATTGAATAAATTTAAGTAGAAATCTTGGTTCTAACGCATGGGGCTCCTGTGTAAGTTTCTCTAGTGAACAAAAAATTAAATATAGAAAGTAGGCTACAACATGGGCCTACTTTTTGCTCCTGCAGTTGTAATTTTTAAAATTTATTAGAAAAAAGAAAACATTAAAGCTTGAAATAAGTCTATATAACTTGTAATCATATTTTAAATAAAACTTGCTATTGGCAATAAAATACATCTGGCTGTGAGGTCCAGGTTTTATGTTTCCATTTGGAGTTTAGAACATTAATAAACTACTTGGGTTGCTTGCTCTCTGATGGTTTATCATGTCACCCAAACTATGCAGTGGAATTGCTCATATAAAATGAGCCTCTGAGTTGTTCATTATTTATCCAGACCTTCCTCACAGTTCCCATTCCTCACAGTTCCCATAATATAGAAGACTTGGCATGATCAATCTGAAGATACAGTGAGAAAAATATTAATAAAGTAAAGCTGAACAGTCTTGTTTAAAGAGGGTTTTTTTTTCTTTAATTTCTTGGTTTTTTATTATGTATGTTTAATTTAGAAAGTCATTTTTGAACATACTTTTTTTTAAGGATAAATAAAAACAAATAGGTTTATATTAGTAAGAGATGTCTTGTGAGAAGAAAGTGGCATAAAACAAATTTCTAGCCTTTCCTTAACCACTTAGAACCACTACTTATGTTTAGAACTAAGCTTTTTGGTAATGAAATGTGTAATTTAATTATGCACTACAACATATAAACAAAATTTTAAATTATTAAAAATTTAAATGTAAAAGAAATATTGAGAAAAGTAAATAGTTCTACAAAATATCCTTTATATTTTAGAAGCTACACAATTTTTTTTCCAATGACAACAAAGTTTTAAAAACTTAGAATCATTTAATATTTCTAATACGTATGGGAAAAAACTTTTCTAAGCTAATTAACTGTAGTAAAAAACTTGGCCAACTTAAATTACCAAAATGTATAATTTATATAAAAGTATCCAGGAGGATTTTTAATATAAAATTAATATTCTAATTAGAATAATTCTTTTTGATGCAGGTCCCAGAGGACTTGGTATTTCATAACTTTTGTCAATTGGTTTTTATTAATAGTACTTGAAAATTTTGGAAATATTCATAAAAATATATTAAAATTCAAGTTTTTCATTTGTTAGGTAAGGCTGTATCCTTAATGGAAACCCTTAATGGAAACCCTGGTGGCGTAGTGGTTAAGTGCTAGGGCTGCTAACCAAAGGGTCGGCAGTTCCAATCCACCAGGTGCTCCTTGGAAACTCTATGGGGCAGTTCTACTCTGTCCTATACGGTCACTATGAGTCGGAATCGACTCGACGGCACTGGGTACTGGGTATCCTTAATCTAAATTACCAAAAAGGTACTTATTACACTTTCATGAATCCGACAGCTAAGATATAGAATGCTGAATAAATACCAAAAACAAAACCGACTGCCATCAAGTCCGCTCTGACTCATAGCAACTCCACAGGACAGCATAGAACTGCACCATAGGGTTTCCAAGGCTGTAAATCTTTACAGAGGCAGACTGCCACATCTCTCTGCTATGGAGCAGCCGGTGGGTTTGAACCGCTGACCATTCAGTTAGCAGTTGAACACTTAACCACTTGTGCTACCAGGGCTCCTTCAATAAATGAGTAGACAGCTGGAAATAAGGAAAGACAATGAATAGAATGACTGATGATGGAGGGAAAGAAAAGGAAACAAAACCAGCAGTTAGTTTTCTGAAGTATGGCACAGTTCATCTTATGAACAGCAAGCTTTTGCAAACTTTTGTCACATTCATATATGGAAGAAAAGAGATTCATAAAAAAAAAAGAAGACAGTTCAGTCTTTCCATTTTGCTATATTTCAACTCTAGTTATGACCTTTCAATTCTTGAATGATTTTAATTCCTTTACATATAACAGTTATTAATATTGTTAGTGCTAATTATTTAATAACTCAGGAGCACTTATTTAAACTTTTGAAATATTTTGACTGGTATATGTTATAGAAATGTTATTACTGATAACATAAAAGTTATGCATTAATTATACTCTCTCTATCTGTATTTATGTGCATCTATTATCCAGCATTTATCTATCCATCCATCTACCCATCCATCCATCTATCCATCCATCCACCCATCTATCTGTCTATGCATCCATTTATCCCTCTACTTAATATTCTAATAACATTATATTTCAGTAACAGCATGACAATAGTTTGTTAATACCCCCTTCCCATATACTCCCTCATGTAAAAAACAACTCTAGAAAACTATGTGGAAAAATAAATAATTAAAGCATACCTTAGTAATCATTACATTTATCTTCATTACATTTTGCAGACTTCACCGGTTTCCATTACTATGTTAAGGAGCTATATATTCCAAACTTTACATTTCTTACATGAGGAAAAATCTTTGTGAAACACAGATGCCATTCACTACAACTGTGCTTTTTCTTACCTTCAGCAGATAGACCTTGAACATTTACTCCTCTGGCTGCTAGAAAACTAAGGCAGACATCAACATTTTCAATCTGCAACATGAAAAGCAGTGGAAAACAACTTAGAAAATGATTTTTAAATAAACAAGCTAGAATGAAACCAGAAAGAAAGGAAAAGAAAAGCAAAAATACTTTACATTCATTGCATACTAGAGATCTTTACCAGAGTTTAACTAGAATTATTTTGGCTAATTGTGGCACGAATATAAAGCTGTCATTGTCTAGTTGGGCACTTACAAACAATTCATAAAGGCCTGAGAAAGAATGGCATTCTGACAAATCAGCAACCCACCTACTTAACATAAAACTGGATGTTGTGCTTTACAAATAGGCCCCAATGAAAGCATCCATACAGGGTGAGACTGTTGCGAGTCTACAGTGTTAGGATGGGGATAATTGAGATCTAACCAGTAATATTTGCAAATATACCAAGAGATAGATGAGATGGAGAAGGGGGTGACATGACATAAATGAAATGATGCTTGTCTTTATCCTAAATCATAGAAAAGCTTTACCTCAAAATTTTTATTTTTCTACAGTTTGTAATCATGTGATTAAATAGGGCATTACTTTTCCTATTGAATAAAGCAGACGCCCATGGCTTTTACATAGCAGATGTTGGTTTCAATATGTTAACCAGCTTGATATCACTGGTGTGAGAGGCAAATGACTGATTCATACTAATTCATAGGTTTTATCAAACTATTGGAGCCCTGGTGGTGTAGTAGTTAAGAGCCTGGCTGCTAACTAAAAGGTCAGCAGTTTGAATCCACCAGCTGCTGATTGGAAACTCTATGGGTCAGTTCTACTTTGCTCTATAGAGTCGCTATGAGTCAGAATCAACTCGAGGGCAAGGGGTTAATGGGATTGAAATATTGGTGATAGTGTTATACAGCTAAGTTACACAGCTAAGACTTTTAAATGCTGTAGGAAACTACAAAGTTCAAGTTCTTTCTGAGTCATCTCCCTGGTTTTTTTGGTATTCCATAAGTCATGAAATCTAAAGAAAATAAGAGATTTAAAGCTAATAACTTGGCAAAGTATTATTTTCTGTCTTATTAAATTCTCATCAAATCCTATGCATGAAGACACACAAAGTTCTGCCAATGGCCTCTCCAGCTGAGCTACTTGGGAAGGTCAAAAACGTCTCTCAAAGAAAATAAAAAGAAAAAATAGATTCAAGAATCTGTCCTTATAAAATTCACAACTGTTTACATTCCTCTTGAAATGTAATTTCGTGCAAAAGTTAAATTTAAGTAATAATATCCAATGAGTTATTCTTTGTTTAAAAATGACCACAGCCAAGGAACACACTTTTTTTTTTTTTTTGAGGGGAGAAAAAAAGAATGATTTTTATATTGATTCACTTCAAAATAAGTTTTACTGGAATTATTCTGTGGAAAAAAGAACAGTGCTGAAGATGCTGAATACAATGTGACCTAATCAATCTTGCTGTTCTTGCCCTCAGCATTTGAATATCCAATGTGGCTATGGTGCTCAAATGTACATCAAATTTTTCCTTCTTACACTATGTCATTCTACTACTAGAAAACTGCCATGATAAGGAAGGAAGGGGAGGGAAGGAAGGAGAAAAGAGGAAGATAAACATTCTCTCGCTCCATTGCAAGGGGTGTTTTCTTTTTTTTTTTACAAAGGAAATCTTGCCAGAATTCTATATGTTTGTTCTTTGTGGAAAACAAATTATTTTTCTACTGCATTAGTTCTGAAAATAAACATGCAAAATTATATTTGTCATTTAAATGATCAAACAATATTTGAGGCTGTTACTTGTGAAGGGAGATTGATGTGCTTAGCAATTTTCCAGGTCTCTAGTTTATCTTTGCTCAAGCTAAAATAAAGACAAGCTTTCTGAACACTTTCAACAGAACCATTTAGTATCCACACTTTATTTTATAATAATTAGTATACCCCAAAACAAGAGTAGCACATAATCCTTAATCTTAGGGATTTATAATCAATCACTTAATTCCTTTAATGAGCAAATCCAAGGTCCTTTGGGCAAAATGTATGTTCCACTGTACCCATGCTCAGTAAATGGCAGCAGGATTTGCAAAGGGATAAACTACAGAGTGTTCTTTGCGATTTATTTTTTTCAGGTCCATTGAAAATAAACGAAAGGAAAAAGACTCAAATAATTATTATGGCCTAATATTAAGAATGCGAATTGGATTGAATATTGAAAGTGTTAGCCATAACACAATTACGAGCCCAAGAGACAGAAAGGGCCACATGAACCAGAGACTACATCATCCTGAGACCAGAAAAACTAGATGGTGCCCAGCTACAACTGATGACTGCCCTGACAGGGAACATAACAGAGAACCCCTGAGGGAGCAGGAGAGCAGTGGGATGCAGACTCCAAATTCTCATAAAAAGACCAGACTTAATGGTCTGACTGAGACTAGAAGGACACCAGTGGTCATAGCCCCCAGACCTTCTGTTGGCCCAGGACAGGAACCATTCCTGAAGCCAACTATTCAGACATGGATTGGACTGGACAATGGGTTGGAGAGGGATGCTGGTGAGGAGTGAGCATCTTGGATCAGGTGGACACTTGAGACTACATTGGCATCTCCTGCCTAGAGGGGAGATGAGAGGGTGGAGGGGGTTAGAAGCTGGTGAAATGGACATGAAAAGAGAGAGTGGGGAGAGAGAGCGGGCTGTCTCATTGGGGGAGAGTAATTGGGAGTATGTAGCAAGGTGTATATAAGTTTTTTGTGTGAGAGATTGACTTGATTTGTAAACTTTCACTTAAAGCACAATAAAAATTAAAAAGAAAAAAGTATTAGCCATAACAGTCCTGGTGCTATTAATTTCATAGCAATTATAAAGTAAGAGGATTCCTGGCCCAAACACAAAATTTACTACAAAATGTTAACAGGCTGTTGTTGCCTAAATTTTAGTTACTTTTATGTATATTAAGAGTATGGTTAACTGGGAGACCCAGAAAAGTTAATAGAGTTTGTGATTAAGTTTGTAGTGTAGCTTTTTTAGGCTATCATTTAACTAGCGTATAAAATAAACTGATTATTATAGGCATACAGATCTCTTAATATCTTCCATAAATTATAAAGGAAAAATACACAGACCTTAATAGAGGAAAGAAGAAAAAATTACTGAAAATCTTCATTTTTTTCATATCTATTGGGAACATTCAATCTTTTGTAAAATTCCTTTAAGCACTCATGAATTATGAGAGTTAAAAATTTGCGATTGTTAATACAGTTCACTGTATTTACTATACTAGCTAACTAATATCAGCAGAATACCAAAAAAGCAAACCTGTTGTTGTTGAGTTGATTCTGACTCATAGCAACCCTGTAGGACAGAATAGAACTGCCCCATAGGGTTTCGAAGGAGTGGCTGGTGGATTCGAATGGCCAGCCCTTTGGTTAGCAAGTAAACGCTTAACCAATGTGCAACCAGGGCTCCAATTAGCAGAATAAGTACCTTAAGACATAGTTTCAATTATGATTATTAAACGGCAATTTATTAAAGTGGTTTATTTATCCAACAAATTTGTTTATTGGACAAAATAAATTTTCCACCAGTGTTACAAGGGAAATATCTTGTCCCTACTTAATTCTAAAGTTCTCCTACAAATCCAGTTATGGTTGTTATCACACCCACTGCTCAGTTACAAAAACCAGGTCATTACGAATATCTGCGTTATATGAAATGGACGACGACCACACCAGATCACAAAAAGAAAGATGACTACGTCATTATACAATTGCCAAATTACATCATTACATAATGGCCAAGTTACATCATTACAAAACTGTCAAATTACATCATTACATAATTGAATCACAAACCACTGAGAATCATGGCCCAGCCAAGCTGACAGATAACCTTAACCATCACAGCCAGCTTTATTCTAACCTTGTATCTTGGCATTCGTTACTGCCAGACGTATGACATTGATGCTCAAAATAGATAGATTTTTTACAATTGTCATAAATGAGAAATGTCAGATAACAAGATAGTTGATAAGTGAGGAGTAGGTGTACTGTGCTACTTTTTTTAGTTAAAAAAATCAAAATCACAGTAAAAAAAATTCAGCTTTGAAAAATCTTTTAAATGCCATTTCTATGGTCAGCTTTGTTACCAGATATACTCTTTAAAACAACCTGAGAACATTTTTTAATTATATAATAATATATAATAATAGACCTTGGTTAATTTGGTTAATTTTTTTTTCCAAAAATTCTAGAGATGAGTTTATCATCATTCCTTTTTTTTTTTTTTTTTTTAAGTAGAATATCTTTAAATATCTCCCAGGTAAATAATCCTATAAACACTATTATAGTTACTCTTTTTTTTTTTTTTTAAACCATATTACACCACAACTCTTCTTTGTACTTAAAACCTCTAAATTTTTGGTAACTGACCAACAGATGAAAGTGATTTTGCCATCAAAAAGGTCCAAGTAGTTGAAGTGAGTTTTTTCCCCTTTAATGCTGAATCAGACATCGAATAAACTATCATGATTCAAATTGCACTTAATAATTTGGGTAAAATTTTAACTAGAGTACTTCATGTACCTCAATACAGTGTTTTCTAAAATTTTGACTGTGATGCATAGCAAGAAACATATCAAACAGCACGATCCAGTGATTCCAACAAAACAAGTTTCATGGAACAATAATTACCCTACTAAATTCAGTTCACTCTGATATTTTCTACTCCATTGCATTGTCTTCTGTTTAATCTATTTAAATGCTGGTTAAAACTCACTAAAGGAGCCCTGGTAGCTCAGTGGTTAAACACTTGGCTGCTAACTAAAAGGTCAGTAGTTCAAACCCATCAGCCACTTCGCAAGAGAAAGGTGTGGCAGTCTGCTTCTGCAAAGCCTTATAGCCTTGGGAATCCTATAGAGCAGTTCTACTCTGTCCTATGGGTTGCTATAAGTCAGAATCAACTCAATAACAACGTGTGAGTAAAACTCACGACATGAATTTCAGAGTCCATTAATTGATTGCAATCCACAACTTGAAAAACACTGCCCTAAAGAATGAACCCACAGCAATGACCAGTTTCCTCTTTTTGGGTGACTGTATTCAGTGGCTATTAACAAAGTGGAAAATCATCCTTAAAAGCAAGGACTCTGCAAAGATTTAACTAAATCAGTTAACCCAGGCAGAGAAAACAATGTTCAAAATACTGGTTATGTAATCGCATAGTTAATACTTAGGGTGCCCTTACAAATTAATATGTATCCCTATGTCTAAACTCTGAAAAACAATTTTACCTCTTCCTTTCAATTCCCTTCAATTTGTCTAGACACACAAATCATTTTGAAAAGGAAAACAACTGAATTGAAATTTGAGGTAACCCTTTATAAGCAACCAGTTATTTGACCAAATTTAAACTATTTCAAAATTACCAAGTTATTTGAAAAGTCAATCTTTTCCTCATCTCTCTTTTTACTGCCTTTATTTGGTTAGTGGGTATACAGAGCTGTTTGTTGGGTTTTCACAGGTATATTTATTTGTTTATTCAGGTATATTCTTTTGATTTTATGAAGACAGAGTGTTTTGTTTTTGTTTTTTTGGGATTTCAAACCCCTGGAAGATAGGAACTGCTTTTTGTTAATTCCAGCAGCTTCAGCAATCTAACAGTGTCTGGTATGTGATAAGTGCTCAATGTATACTTGAGGAAGAACAAAGGAAAGAGGGTCTATTGGCTAATCAGCCTTGCACTTACGGAAGAAAGGAGTACAGGAAAAAAAAAAAAAAAAACCTAGAGATAATTGAATCCATGGGCTGCAATGTTGATGCTCTTTGGGATCTTTTAATTCCCAGTGCTTGACCCATATAATATGAATCAAAAATTCTGAAGGTTGGAGCAAGATATTCGTATGTTTTTAAATTTTAGCCCCTAATATCAGTCTGATAGTCTTTTTATGATTAGGCAACTGAACTCAAGAGCAGGTCTTACATAAAGATAGGCAAAAGAAGTCAGGCAAAAGTTCAAGGCAGAGGTCTGGGGTGGAGATCTATGTGATGCCTAGTTTATGTGAAATTCAAGATGAGCAAAACTAAACCATAAAAACAGAAGTGAGAATAGTGGTGACATTTGGGGGCCACATCCTGGAGAGAGACACGAGGGAAACAGGCATGCTGAAAATGTTCTTTGTTTTGAGCTGAATGGTGATTAAACAAAGGTACACATAAATAAAAATCAGTCAGATGTATACTAAAGATTAGAGCACTTTATGTATATTCTTGAAGAACCAGAGCAGTGCAAACAGCATGGAGAGGAACTCAGAGGTTCCTCAGAAGAGAGGCCTGGAAATCCACTGAAAGAGGGAAATCTCAGTTTCGCTAGCGTTGAGTTTGTGTTTATGGGGATGGAAAATATGGCAATGAATGCTACTGATGGTTGTATAACATGATTGATGTAACTGATTTCACTGAATTGTATAAAACAAAAATGTTGAATTGATAAATGTGTTATCTATATATCTACAACAGTAAGGAAAAAAGCAAGCAAACAAACAAAAACCAATGAAGCACAATTGTACTCTGACCCAAATGGGGTTGCCATGATTTGGAATCAACTCGACAGCAACTGGTTTTTATACACATTCTTTGTATGCTTTGTATCAATTTCATTTAGAGTATTTTATATATTCTTCCATATATGTTTTACTTCAATTTAAAAAAAAAAGAATAAAATGATTGGTCTCTTGCTTTGTTGAAAATAGATTCTAGGCACACTAGGATAAAAATAAAAACAAACAAACCCGTTGCTGTTGAGTCAATTCCAACTCATAGCAACCCTATAGAACAGAGTAGAATTGCCCCAAACCTGTTGCCATTGAGTCAATTCCAACTCATAGCAACCCTGTAGGACAGAGTAGAACTGCCTCATAGAGTTTCCAAGGAGTGACTGGTGGATTTGAACTGCCAACCTTCTGGTTAGCAGCTGAATGCTTAACTACTGCACCACCAGGGCTCCGCATACTAGGGCAGAAGGATGGAAACCTGTTAGGTGACTGTTGCAAGTAATTGAAGTAAAAGTTGATGGTGTTTCAGTTAAGGGTAGTGGTAGTGAAGGTGACAAAAAGTGGTCAATTTCTGGATATATTTTCAATGAATCTCATGGGTTGCTATGGCATATGACAATGAGAGAGAAGTCAAGGATGACTCAAAGATTTTAGGCCTCAGCAACTAGAAGGATGAAGTCACCATCCACTGAGATGGAAAGGGCCATGGATGGAGACAAGAAGGTTATTTTTGGACATGCTGACCAGTCTTTTAGACATCCAATGGGAATTTTGAGTAGGCAGATGAACATACATATTTTGAGTTCAGTTCAGAGGTCCAGGGTAGAGCTCTAAATTTGAGGCCATCCTCCTACAGATGGTCTTTAAAGTCATGTGATTGTATTAAATCACCAAGGGAGTGTAGAGATAAAAGTGAAGAGGAAAAAACACTAAGCCCTAGCAGATTATCATAGATAAAATGAGGAGAATCCAACAGAGGAGACAGAGTGAAAGTAAAAAATGAAGTAGAAGGAAAATCGGGAGAGTACAGGATACTAGAAATCTCATGAAGAAAGTACATCAAAGCCAAGGGAGAGATCAGCTCTGTCAAATGCTGTTGGCAAGTCAAGAAACATGAGAATTGAGGCTTTACTACTACATTTAGAATTAAATGAATGAATTCATGAAAAACTCTCATGATAGCCTCAATCACATTGTAAATACTCATATATATATAATATATATTATTATGTTTCTTCATCTAGCAGAATGCAAACTCCTTCGTGGTTATTT
This sequence comes from Elephas maximus indicus, assembly GCF_024166365.1. NCBI lineage: Eukaryota > Metazoa > Chordata > Mammalia > Proboscidea > Elephantidae > Elephas > Elephas maximus. Next base: position 140,168,705 of record NC_064822.1, on the reverse strand, counting down.
TCTATATTGTCCATGGCTCCATCCTCAGTGTTTACAAAAGTGCCTTAGTCATATAATTGCTGAGGGAATGAAAGAACTATGGTGAAGTTAAGAATTTTTTCATGTTGGAGGCATTCAATTTTTTTAACAAAAATAAACCATCAGGCCATAATTAAAAACACTATTAAAAATTGAATTCAGTGTAGCTACAACAATGGACTCAAACATACCAATGATCATGAAGATGACACAGAACTGGGCAATGTTCTGTTCTGTTATACATAAGGTCACCATGAATTGGAGCTGACTTGACAGAAACTAACAACAACAACAAATGAGTGTTGACACTGTCCACATGATTTAAATTCCTATGGCATCTTACCCTTCTCCTCAATAATGCTCCTTACTCTCATCTCTACTGGTGAGAGCAGGAATCTTGCCTCTCATGTTTACCCTCCTTCTTCCAGCACCTCATACCATGTCTGGCATAAAGTAGACTGTCTTAGGTTGGGTTGTCTAGAGAAGCAAAACTAGTAAAGTTTATAAATATACATAGAGAGAGATTTATATCAAAGGAACAGCTCACACAATTGTAGAGATTGGAATGTCCCAAGTCCGTGGATCACAACAGAGGCCTCTCTCAATTCATGGAGCTGAAGAAGCTAGTGAACCCAAGATAGGCAGGTCAGAGCGCAGGACTCCCACTCACAGGCTGTGAAGGTTGAGGAATCCCAAGGTTGGCAGGCAAGACCACAAAGTTTCTCCTGATTCTGGTAGCTGCAGGGGCTGGTGAACCCAAGATTGGCAGGTTGGGGAGCAGGATTCTTTCACAAAGGCTGTGAAGATCTACGAATCCCAAGATCTACAGGTAAGATGCTAACTCCAGTCCCAAGAACTGGAGGTCAGATGAGGGGCAGCTGCTGGATCCAGAACAAGCCAAAAACCTTGGCAAGGCAAGCAGGAAGGAAGTAGGCAGCAGAGGATGGAGAGATGAAGGCTGAGGGGGTGGTGAGCCTCCACAGGTCCCACCCCTGCTCGTATCCCTCAGCAGATTCCATCATGGGGGTGATCACATAGCAAATTTCAACAGGGAAGTGATTACAACATTATACAACTGCCAAAACATTGAGAATCATGGCCCAGCCAAGTTGACACACAATCTTAACCACCACATAGATGCTTAATGCATTTTTGCTGACCAGATGAATGAATAAATAGAATACTACAGGGCATCAGGTATAAGGTCTAATACCACTTAGCCTTTGACACATCCTAAAACTCAGCTTCTGGGATTTTGCTTCTTTGAGATCAAGAAAGTAAATGGTTCAGAAAAAAACTGAAGACTGCAGGTAATAGGCAAACTAGTGAGAAATAGAAATGTCAAAATATTAGCCAAATTTTAACCTGTTAAGTATACATGTAGACTTATTCTAAAATTATGTGAGACGGAACATACTTATCAGTATATTTTAGGATTAAAGGAAATAAATAGTTCTGAAGAACTTCCGTGACTCTGGGTTCATAGAGATCATCTGATCTCACTCTCTCAATTTAAAAATGAGATGGCATCAAGAGAATGTATGTCATTACTTATGGGGTTTAGTGAAATTCCATGTGTACAGCACTTAGCACAATATACTATAAACAGTAAGAACTCAATACCAATAAACAGAGCCCTGTGGTGCAGGGGTTAAGTGCTTGGCTGCTAACAAAAGGTTGGCCATTTGAACTCACTAGCCACTCTGGAAAAAGACGAGGCAGTCTGCTTCTGTAAAAGATTACAGCCTTGGAAACCCTATGGGGCAGGTCTACTCTGTCTTATACGAGGACACTATGAGTCAGAATAGACTCGATGGCAAGGGGTTTGTTTTGGTATGATCATTATAATCGTCTTTAAAATTTACAGAAAGTAGCTAAGATGTAAAATCTACCACCTATCTGTCAGCTCATTGTACTGTGGTGGCATGCGTGTTGTTGTGATACTGGAAACTATGCCACCGGTACTTCAAATACCGACAGGGTCATCCATGGTGGAAAGGTTTCACTGGAGCTTCCAGACTAGGACAGACTAGCAAGAAAGGCCTAGTGATTTACTTCTGAAAATTAGACAATGAAAACCTTACAGAACACAACAGAATATTGCCTGATATAGTGCTAGAAGATGAGCCTTTTAGATTATAAGGCACTACACAGTAGCTGCAACAAGAGACTTAAACATGCCAACAACCATGGGGAAGGCACAGGGAGGGGCGCTGTTTCATTCTGTTATACATAAAGTCACCATGAGTTGGAGCCAACTTGATGGCAACTAACAATGAAAAGGTATAAAACGGTATCTGTCTTAGTCATCTAGTGTTGCTACAACAGAAATACTACAAGTGGATGGCTTTGACAAAGAGAAGGCTATTCTCTCACAGTCCAGTAGGCTAGAAGTCCAAGTACAAGGCGCCGGCTCCAGGGAAAGGTTTTCTTTCTGTTGGCTCTAGAGGAAGGTCCTTATCTTCAGTCTTCCCTTGGTCTGGGATCATCTCAGCACAGGATCCTCAGGTCCAAAGGACATGCTCTGCTTCCAGCACTGCTTTCTTGGTGGTATGAGGTCCCCATGTCTCTCTGTTTATTTCTCTCTTTTATATCTCAGAAGAGATTGGCTTAAGACACTACCTAATCTTGTAGACCTCATCAATATAATTGCCACTAATTCATCTTATTACATCATAGTAACAGGGTCTACAACATAAAGGAAAATTACATAAAATGGTGGACAATCACACAATACTGAGAATCATGGCCCAGCTAAGTTGACAGATATTTTTGGGGGACACAATCCAATCCATGAGAGCATCTTATCCTCTTTTCCTTAATACAATATAGGAACTTTGTGAGAGCCATCTCTATTGCATTAAATCTGCTTCTCAATTTTTTAATCCATTTGTTCCTAAATTCTCCTACATGTTAGAATCATCTGAACTTTTTAAAAATATAGTGCCCAGTTCGCACCCCTATCAATTAAATCAGAATGTTTGTAGATAGAAGCCAAATAGCAGGTCTTAAAAAAAAAAAAAAAACAGGTGATTCTAAAGTCTGGAAACCAATGCTTTAATCTATGCTCTTCAAAGGAAGTCATTACATGTCATTTCAATTTTCCCTGCGTGGTTACAGGGAGTTTACTAACCAGATTATAGCAATACATTGTCTTCCACTTATTTAGACAATGATTCTACAAAATTCATGAATTTTACACTTTACTCCTGTGATCTTAAAAATATAACAGTATTATGAATTCATTCCGAGTTCTGTGGGCAACACATTTCTTACTTTAGCGCAGGTAACATTCACACCTGAGGCTCATCAGCACTCACTCTCAGTACTTTTACTTGTCTACTATAATATTCTACACACTTTCTTTGGTCCTTCCTTGTATTCGTGGGCATGTGCGTTGCAATTAATTACTTTTGTGTGTAGCCTTTCTAGCCATGGTCTTATAACTCCCACCCCAGTGATTGTGTGATAGGGTAATTGTGACCTACCAAGGGGATTGGTCAGTTTTGCCTTAAAAGAGAGCCAGTTCCAGAGGAGAGGAGGAGCCTACCTCCACCACCAAGGAAGGAGAAACCAGCAGCAAAGACCCTGAAGCAGAGACCCGGCAGTAGGGGACAGCGTGGTGGACTTCCCAGGCCAAGGAGAGAGAAAGCTGAGTGCCTTTAGGCAGAGACTGAAGGCCAGGGAGAGGTGTGCCTGCAAGCACAGCTGGGGAGAGCCTATCCCAATGGAAGAACTGTATCCTGAGTGTTCTTGAGCCTGAATTGTAACTGTTAATTCCCTAATAAACCCCATAATTCTGAATACTGTCTGTGAGTTCTGGGTGGCCACTGCAATAAATTATTGAACCCAGTAGACAGTGCTATGAAAGGGACAGTTGGTGTCAGAATTAGTAAAGATGGCAGAGAGAGGAGGCTTGTCTGGTCTCCACCTCGTGGGAGTCAGCCTTGCGCTGTTGATCTTGGTTCTCTTTCTCCCTTGTGAAGTTAGAGAAGGGCAGACAGTGCACTCAAGCCACTTTTAGACCATGGAACATCTATTTTGCCTCTATGTTTCATGTTAAATTTACACGCTGGATAGCTATAAAAATATTGACTGCATAATGAAAACAAAATGAAAATATCCTCAGAAATTTCAAAACGTATAGGTGCCTTGAGGTTTTTGGATTCAGTCAAAATACTTAATGTTATCACAGTAGTCTAAATGAAAACTCAGTTTTATTAGTCTGAATAAATCTGAAAGAGGATTGCTGTGTATGTTTTCTCTATTGAAGAAACTAAAGAATTCAGTAGAAGTTGGATGATATATTTACACCTGAGTTCCTATTTGTATAATTAATATTACTACCTTGGAGCACTATCATTTAAAAGAATTTATTTCATGTTCTACAAAATAAAATCATTCATTTATTCATTCACTGAATATTTATTAAGCTTACTGTATGCCCGCAATTGTGTTACAGATATAAATGTCAAGATACAGTCACTGTCCTCAAATTTTCTAAAGAGCACTGATATATTTTGAATATTTTCTACTACTTCCATAAAAATTGGAAGCCCACTTTTCAAAACAGAAATGTCTTTGCTTGTCTAATTTCATAGTTGTACATTTTCCCTGACCCTTATGAACTTACTTAAGTATGAGCATGTCTAATTGCTAAATCACAAATTGGGTTTTAAATGAGGGAAGGAAAGGCTTTCATTATCTGTGTTTATGAAAAGAGAGTGATGAGTATGTTTGTGCCTTCAGATTTTTTTAAACCTTGGTCAATGTGTTTTCTCAATAAATCAAACTCCATTAGAGTAGGTTTTGGAAATACTGGTTTTTATTCACTTCGTGTTGAATTAACTAGTCCAAAAACAATGTAGTGCTTTTAATTAGCACAGTTTTTTGTCAAACTCATAAGCTTTAGGTTCCACAATGTAGTGTTTTTAATTAGCACAGTTATTTATCAAATTCACACACGTTAGGATGCATATTTTATGCCAGGCAACCTGTTAGCATTTTCACTACAACACTGGTAGAACTTGTTTGGGATATATAATTAAAGGCATCTATCACAAGACTAAAAAAAAAAAAAAATTTTTTTTTTTTTTATCACAACACTAACAAAGTTATGCCTTGTATATCCACAGGTTAGTTTCCATTTTATTTTTAGATAATAAATGGAAATTACATTTTAGGTACTAAATATCTGGATATGATTAATAACAGCTTCACAGTTTGTGAGTAAGTGTATGTCATGGTGTAAACACTTAACACTGAGTGATTCATTCAGCGACAACTGAATGATTGTTACGGGCACAGAACTCTGCTAGATGGTGAAGGAATATAAAAATAAATTATAAGGTCTTTGCCTTTGTGAGCTTGTAAAATAGCTGAGAAGACAGAAAAGATTCATAAGTCACCATAACACAAGGCATAATATGATAAATTCCAAAAGAGAATTATAAATAACGCTGTATGGCAGTGAAAAAAATAAAAAAAAAAAATTTATTAAGAAAATGGAATTATCCGTTTTTACTACAAGCCTGAGGAAAGCATCACACAAGTGTCATTTAGACTAGAAAGCTAAGTCAAACCTTGATAAGGCTAGACAAGCACGGGAAAGAGTAGTGGGGCACGTCAATCAGAGCAACCAGAAGGAAAATTCCTCAGAAGGATAGTTGAGGATAGATCATACTAGTGCTTATTTCTCTTGATTATGCTCACAGAGTGGACCGTCATTGACTGGGATTGAAAAGGCTCCTTGCCCCTGGAGGCTAAAACTGTTGTGATATAAAAAGTTAAGTGATTGTAAATCAAATGGCAGGCATAATACTTCAAAGACTGGTTTCTCTCTATAGCGGAAATGCTACCTGGTTAGGACATGTCTGAAGCACTAGATACTTTTGTTGTGAATCATACATAGACAATGTCTAGAAGAATATAAATCACTCTTAATTTTGTGCATATTATATAATAGAGTCTTCCTTTATGACTTGTGCTATTTTTGATTAACTGTACTTATTTTTTATGATAACCCTGTATTACTGGTGGCATTATATAAATTAAATAAGTAAAAAATAAATATTATTTTTAAAAAAGATTGCTCAGTTTGAGCAAACTCCCATCTTACCATAGAGCTGAAATTATTATATAGATTTTAACCAAAAAAATTTAACCAGAAATAAATTTGTCTGAAGAATTAAAGTAAAATGTAGTACATTTGCTTTGGTTGAAATCCTTAAGAGGTTTCTTTCATTCATTTACATTCAACAAATACTTGTTCATTCTGACATGTCCCATATCTTTAAAAGATACTTCTAAAGGACAGAGAATTCCAACGTAATGTGATCAGTGTTATAAATGGAGAAGCACAGACTTCTAGAGAAGTATGCAGAAGGATCTATTCCAGATCTAAGGCCTAGGGACTAAAAAAGGAGGAAGTTATTAGCAGCTAAGGTATATTTATTTAGCATAGGGATAAAGATATTTTTTTCTGAAATTGCCATTATTTTACCATTTTGCAATTAGAAAAATGTTACTCAGACAATTAAACTGATTTTATTCAATGTCATGGAAACCCTGGTGGCATAGTGGTGAAGAGCTACAGCTGCTGACCCAAATGTCGGCAGTTCAGATCCACCAGGTGCTTCTTGGAAACCTTATGGAGCAGTTCTACTGTCTCCTATAGGGTCACTATGAGTCAGAATTGACTTGACAGCAGAGGGTTTGGTTTTTTTTTGGTTATTCGATGTCATAGAGAGAGAAAATGTCAAAGTCAGATCCCATGTTCTTAACTCCCACACTTTGTTACTTAAAGGGAACCCTGAGCTGGTCCCTGAAAGCTTAGGATGGGTTACCCAAGTGAGGGATTTGGTGTGATGTGAACCCAAGGAAGGAGCACTTGTGAACTGGCCATGGTTGACATAACAGGTTATGGGACCTGCAATGCATTCAAATAACTGGGGAGGATGATTTAAGTTTTTCTCTATAACTGCCTTGTTTACTAATGAGAAAAACTAGGCACTCCAAAGGCTAGTAGCCTTCAAATCGGTTTGAAGAACCTTAACAGGAGGAAAGATCAGGTAGAGGGAGCTCCAGGAGCAAGAATGCTTAAGACTGGAGACAGTTGGTGGCAGGAAGCAAAGCTACAGAGATAAACAGGGGTTAGATGAGGAACACCCTCCATGTCACACTAAGAGTCCTCTGGGCCTGTTCTTAAAGCTCAGAGAACTAAAGGTGGGATTTAAGCAAAAGAAAGAAAGGGTTGGTGTGGCATTTTTATGTGACACATTTTATACGACCGCATAGTATGTAAATAGTATTGATAAACACTAAAAAGTTTCAGAAACCAATTTTACCCATACCATCTATAACGTACTCTAATTTTTAAACATTCTACTTTAATCTATTTTATAATAAGATGCCAGTTGTAGCCACTAACTTTATAACACACTAGGGGTACATGCTGCAATTTGAGAACTCTGTACTATGTCACGAATGTAAGCAGGAAAAATGGTTTAGAAACTCCTTCTCGAGTTTCTCCTCCATTAGCCAACAACCTACCATTGAAAAGGAGTTCATACAAAGTTTTAAACAATTACACTATTTACTCCAAATGAAAATCCTTTTTCATGTTCACCATAAACCCCAGTGAAGCTGGCATTATTTTTCCTATTCAATAGAATTTCAGAGAGATATCACACTTTTCACAAGTTTAGGAGAGGGACATCATGATTGGTAGAGGGTCAGCGAAGAAGAAGAAGGCCCTCAACGAGATGGATTTACACTGTGATTGCAACAATGGGCTGAAGTATAACAGCGACTCTGAGAACGGCACAGGACCAGGCAGTGTTTTGTTCTGTTGTACATAGGGTCGCTATGAGTCAGAACCGACTCGACAGCACCTAACAACAACAACAGGGAATTAATAAATAGCATAGCCAGAATTCAAACTCAATGCTGTCAGTCTCCCATGCACTTGATCTTTCTACCACACAACAATGCCTACCACTGTAACTTAGGCGTTCTGACTGAGTCATTTCTCCACTCTGCCTTGAGTTCTTTACATGATTGATAGGTAACTAGAATACAGTTCCTGACACAAAATAGGCTCTCAATAAGTATTAACTACTACAGTTCGAATCTGCCAGGCGCTCCTTGGGAAACTCTACGGGGCAGTTCTACTCTGTCCTATAGGGTCGCTATGCATTGGAATCAACTCGACAGCACTGGGTTTTTTGTTTTTTTTTTTCCAATAAATATTTGGTTGAATGATGGGAAAAAATTGTATAGTATAAAGATAAAGAAATAATAAGCAGACTCCATTTGTTCCATACATATTCTAAGCATGCAAAGTTCACTGTTGCTGTTTTTACAAAGTTTAAATGCTTCCAAACTACTTCCTAAATGTCCAGTGTACCTTTTAAATGTGGTAGATTAACATATAGAATGACTAATGCCACCACAAGCCAAAGAATGCAGGCAACTACCAGAGGCTGGAAAGGCAAGGAATGGATTCTCCCCTAGAGACTCTAGAGAGAGTGCAACCCTCTTGGTTTCAGCCCAGTGATACCAATTTCAGACTTTTGCTCTCCAGAACTTTGAGGGAATATATTCCTGTTGTATTAAGTCACCAAAAACCTGTGGTTATTTGTTACTGTAACAACATAAAACTAATACAGATTTTAATACCTAGAAATGGAGTGCTACTATAACAAAGGCCTAAAAATTTAGACAAGACATTGGAATCAGGAAAAGGGTCAAGGCTTGGAAGAATCTTGAGAAGCATGATAGAAAAAGCCTAGATTGCCTTCCAGAGGCTACTGGTAGAAATATGAACATTAAACATTTCCAAGCAAAACGGTGAAGACGTGGTCTATTTTCATCTTGATGCTTATAGTAAAATGCAAGAGGCAAGAGATAAACTGAGGGAAGAACTGTTAAGTGAAAAAGAATCAGTACTTGACGATTTGGGAAATAGTTCAACTAGATTGAAAAAAAAAAAAAAAAAAACACCTAAAATTAGGAGATTCACTGTTAGGAGAGCATGCCCTGGATAGAAAGTAAAGAAGTAGAAGATGTGATCATGGAGGCAGAGTTTCAGTGAGGCAGCACAAGCTGGAAGAGGCAAGGAATGAATTCTCCCTTAGAACTTTCAGATGGAGTGGGCCTCTGGATTTCAGCCGATGATACTCATTTTGGACTTCTGGATTCTAGAGCTGTGAGATAACACATTTCTCTGGTTGTAAGTTACCAAGTCTATAAAAATTTGTCACAGAAGCCACAGGAAACTAATATAATGATCTGGGCAGGAAGACAGTAGATATCAAAATTTTAGCATGCATAAGGGTGAACTGTTAGTCTTGAGAGCATACAGATTTCCTGTCCTTGACCTCTGGTGTTTTCATTTGTTAAGGGTCTTGGTTTTTATTTTTGCTTGGACAGAAGGGAGCCAAAAAGTGCACTGTATTAGGTTCCCCATGTCATTGTAATGCTAAGTTTTGCGTGTTGTCTTTCTCCATCTCTTAAGTTTGTTTCCATTGGAGGGCAAGAAGAGGGGTAGGGATTAATAATTTTGTTTTTTAATGTGTGTGTGTGTTTGGTTGTTTTTTTTGGTTCTATACAAAGGCTAAGCTTATTTATTAAGCACTTTATACTACAGCAATTTAAAAGTTCTGCAGTCAAATACAACTGGATTTGCATCCTAGGATTGCAATTTACACGTTTTAAAAACTTGAGAAAGTTTTTATTCTCCTAAAGTCTCAGCTTTTTCATCTGTAAAATGGGAATGAAAATGGTTCCTACATCAATATATCTGTGAAAATTACTAATGTTTACAAAGAGCTTAACTCCGTGCTTGGAACAAATAAGTACTCCAGTGCTAGAAATAACGATAACGATGATGACTGTTAGTAAAACAGAACTAGACAGATAGATAGATACAAATACAGAGATAGAGATGAACCCTGGTGGCACGGTGGTTGAGAGCTACGGCTGCTAACCAAAAGGTCAGCAGTTTGAATCCACCAGTCACTCCCTGGAAACCCTATGGGGGAGTTCTACTCTGTCCTATTGGGTCACTATGAGTTGTAATTGACTTGATGGCAAGGTTTTGTTTTGTTTTTTTTTAAATAGATATATTGACATGTCAACATATTGTCGTTGGTGTGTGCTGTTGAGTCAATTCCGACTCATAGTGGCCCTGTAGGACAGAGTAGTACTGCTCCATAGGGTTTCCTAGGCTGCAGTCTTTGAGGGAGCAAATCACCAGGTCTTTTCTCCCATGGAGCAGCTGGTGGATTTGAACCACCAATCCTTTGGTTAGCAGCTGAGTGCTTAACCATTGCACCATCAGGGCTCCTACATATACAACAGGATCATATGTATATGTGTGTATACATTTGTATAAATATATGTATTGATACAAATATGGAAAAATTTTTAAATTTAATCAGATAAAAACCCTTTTTTGTTCATAGTTTCACTATTACACTTTAACTGACTTGGTTGCTGAAGAATATTAAAAATTGTTTAATATTTGTTATCAATTTTAGATGAACATTAGATCTTCATTACAAACTATAATTGCCAATATTAAGTATTACAACTACAGAATTATAGAAAACTGTATCAGTATTAATTGACCTGAGGATATATTCTGTGGGCTTTTAAAAATTCCTGCTTTTCAGTTTATTCCAGAAAAAATAAACCCATGAGATCTTACTGTTTTATTATAAAGTCATAAACCTGCTCTAAACTTAAATAATATTCACTTGTCTAGAGAGAGCTCAAAAACCAAAAAAACCAAACCCGGTGCCGTCGAGTCGATTCCAACTCATAGAGACCCTAAAGCTCAAGTTACATACAATCTTTGCCAAATGTGTGATTTCCAACATAAACTCTATAATTATTTATCTCATATGCTCACCCCCTCCCAATCTCATCAGAATCTATAATCTTGCCATAGCTGGAAGAAGCAAGTACAGCATGAAAGAAGAACGCTTATTTATAGTGTTAGGGGGGTATAAGTACTAAAACATTTACTTAATCAAAGACCTGAACTCCAGTTCCTGTTATGTTAAACTTATTTATTACTAAGTTTAAGAGCAATATAACCTAGACACTGGGGGTCAAATAGACATGAATATACATCCTTATTATTCCATCTAATGGGGGAACAGCGGAGTTCCTAGATCATGCAAACAGTTAACAATGGAAAGTTTGGAGGTTCAAGTCTACCCAGAGGTGCCTTAGATGGAAGACCTGGTACTTTACTTCTGAAAAATGAGCCTATGGAGCACATGGGCTCCCCATCACTCAGAGGTGACGATATGGCAACTGTTTTTTTGTTTGTTTTTTCTTTTAATGGGGAAAAGCAACCAACCACAATGTTTCAGTTCCCTTGCAAGTTTGCTGAGATGACAAAATGGATAAAGCAAGTATAACATATAGCACAGCACTGTATATATTATTGCCATTTAATAAGTAACTGAAATCGTGAAGCACTGACAATAGTGCTGAGCTCTCAGATGCATCTCTAAAATTCTATATTTCTGTTTGATAGTTCTTATTTTTGAAGCACAGCTAACACAAAAAAAACCAGGTCGAAAATGTGATTTTTCAAATTTTCACTGGACATGGTCATTTTTTTTTTTTTTTTGTCTATGTCTACCCATATGAGTCAGTTTAACTGAATAGATCATTGAAATCATTTAAACATAAATCCATGAAGCAACTAACTTGGGCTCATCTACCAAATTTCAAACAATATACCTGATCAAAGAAAGTTAAACTTTCAGGTGACTGGATTGTGGCCAAGTGAACAGAGATTACCTCTAATTCATTTCCTTTTTGTTCTTTTACAGAGATAATTTTTTTTTATAGAATTATTTAACCATCACAGATGTTTTAAGCTAAGAGTCTGACAGCACATATTTAAAATGGCCTCATCTTTTTTTGTGTTTTGTTTTCCCAGCTACTGTTTTTTTAATTGTTCTATTATTGCATATTTTACCCTTGATTATTATAAGTCATGTTTTTCTATTAAATTTTAGTGTCTGAGGGATTTGGGAAATATGGGGCAATAAGTTCTCTAAAAACCTAGATTATTGAAGGTTAAAAACACTAAAATTGTGAAAGGATTACTAGAAAGATGTTTTTAATGCTAAGTATGATTTTATTTTATATTTCCTGGTACAATGGCTTATCAGTGGGAAATGACTGATAGCATTTTAAGTAAAAAGTATTAGAATAAAGAGTATACTAAATGTTTAAGAAAGTGGTCCATATTCAAACATATAGTAGAGATAGTAACTACATTTTCTAATGGTTACATGCACGTACACGAAACTTCCTAATTTCCCTTAGAAAATGCCTTATATCTTCTCTCAAAAAAGAATGCAAAAACGAACAAAAAATATATGTGGAATCTAGAATCCACACCAGAAAAGTTACTTTATTCCATTTTCTATGTGTCACACTAATAATACAAAACTAATGTAAATGTTGATAACAAACTTAAGAACAAAATTTAAAATATTTACTCTATAATGTAAAGTTGATGCAACTAAATATTCTTGCATTTTTAATACTTATTTAATTTCTTAAAGGCAGACTAGGGAATTTCCATAAAACAACTAGTTTCTAGTCTGTGGTTTTTCTTTGTAAATTAGATGTAATACATTTTAGGAAATATTTTACTTTATTAGGAAATAGTTTTTAAAATCTATGAAGATTGAAAACTGAAATATATTTCAAAGATAAAACGCTGAAGAGAAATCTTGGTCTTTGGTGTTTTGTTAAAAGAATCCAGTAAATCACAATTCCAATGGATTTTAGAGTTCATCATCTCAATTCCCTCATTACTGAAGTGAATAGAAGCTCTGAGTGTTTCAATAACATTTTTCTCCTTGAGTCACATAATCAGAATTAGAATTCCAGTAACCACTGTCCTTTGAACCTACCACACTTCCTCCCAATGCCTCTGTTATTTCAATTACTTAATTTGAACTTTACATTACTAGAATATAGAGTGCCTTCTGCAGACAAACTCAGTTTTAAAAATCATCAGGTTGTTATTCTAATGCCTTAAATAACAGATTCCTAATACTGGCAGCTTATGCTTATTCTTCCAAAGGTTGAGTTTATATGAAAATTATGAAATCATTAAAAAAAAAAAAAAACTACCAAGTTGAGGTTTCTGTTTAATATTTCTATAGCGATCAGACCTATATTTGTATTAAAGCAGTTGTCTTCATTAAGCTATCTTTTTCTAGCCATTCCAGAAGATAAGCAGTTTCAAAAATGGACTAACTTAGTTAGCAGTATTTCACTCCTCTGATTCACAGTGCTGGAATCCTGCAGGCTGCCATTTATAAGATTTTATTAAACCTTTAAGAGCATTCTAAAATTTAATCTCTTCTCTATTTGGTTAAGAGCCTTATCATCTCAACTTTCCTAAAAAAGTTCCTTTAAAAGAGCAACAATTACTAGCAGTGACCCAAAGAACTAAAATTTTAAAGGACAGCACACTGATAATACTTTCACAATTAAGAGTCATTTCAATTTCCAGATATCAATAAACTATATAAATGGAATTAAAAAAATGCCTGTAAAAATCCACAATGGTGATAGCCACAATTCCATGAGATATGGAACTAGATGGGCAAAGAAGACTGAAGCCTAATTTTTTTTTAAGAAAAAAAAGAATAAGAGGTACGACCATTCCAAAAATCCTCATGTGAGCAAATTTTAAACAACATCTATGATATGATAGAAAATAAGATTGAAGGTTGTGGCTGAAAAACAATCAAGCTTCTAGGGCGAGGTAAAGAGAAAGGACAAGCTGTGAACCACATTTGCCAGATACTTAGCTATTCCATATAATCTAATTCTTGGTTCGCAACTATTTCACATATCACATTCCTTAATCCCTAGAGGCGTCTGTGAAGGTCCTTAAATGTAATGGTCTATTTTAAAATTAAAAAAAAAAAGATGTGTTTTCAAAACAATTTCTCCTCTGCATGTCTTACATGTTTGTCTAAGAACCTTGCACTTGTGCCTCTGTATTTCAAATAAATGTTGGGCATTTTTTCTGCTATTTTTAATCTGCTGGGCATTCTGGACATTCCTGGTATTTATAATTTACTCCTTTATTTCCTCATGTAAGCTCAAGAAGGTTGTGGCATGCCGCATATATTCTGAATCCTGATACCACCCACCTAGGAATTACTCAACAGGTGCCATCCATATTAGTAACTTCATCTTCGGATAAAGTTAAATATAGTGTTTTATAAGCTCCGACAAACCAAGTTTTTCCTTTTTTTTCAGGATGAGTTGAGTGTCAAGCTCATTAATGAAACATAACCATGACTTTGACACTTAAATATGAATCAAAAGTTCTCAATAGTAGTGTTAATAAATTCTGTAAAGGATACATTCATAGTTTATTTCATTATGTGATCTTATTTATATAAATTAATATATTTATTCTTCACATATTATAAGGTAACAATTAGAGAGTCACATTAAATAGGACATTAGTATTACCTAAAATCTGAAGCTACCACATAGATTTTAATTCCTTCAATGTCTGTTTATTTCCACTTCTAAATATCTACATCTCCACTGATCGTATCACTTTATGACGTGACCCAAAGGAAAATGTATTCCCACTCGTTTCCAAGATTAAATCTTGCACATGGGCTTCAAATTTTCCTTTTCTCTCCCTTCATTCAGAACTTGGTATGATCATTTGTTTCCTCATTCCATTAGATCCTCCTTTCTCCCTCATCTTCCTCCTCTTTCTCCTCTTTGCAAAAACTCCTTTCAACCCTGCCTTCCTCCAAAATTGTATGTATTTTCTTCTTTTTTTTGGTATGTATTTCTTTTTTCTTTTGTATGTATTTTCTTTTTCTCTTCAACACCAAACTTTTAGGGATATCTTTCAAGACTCATTGGAGATCTCCACCTCTCAGTTACTCTTTATCATGATACTTTTCCATTGAAAATATTCACATAAATGTCACCAATGCCTGTCTAATTATCAGAACTACAACTTCCTCATTGCA
This sequence comes from Elephas maximus indicus, assembly GCF_024166365.1. Taxonomy (NCBI): domain Eukaryota; kingdom Metazoa; phylum Chordata; class Mammalia; order Proboscidea; family Elephantidae; genus Elephas; species Elephas maximus. The sequence goes on along the minus strand of NC_064822.1, from coordinate 140,153,631 downwards.
GTACACCAACTTGTGTACAACTAACTATGTAGCATTTGACAGCATTTTCCATACTCTGGTCTTCTCACTTTGCCCTAACTCACTGGATTAGTTCAAGTGCCACAGCTTCAACTATCATATCTACTCTAAAGATAAACAAATCCACATCTGTGATTCATTCACTCTCTCAGTGTTGGTTTCATTCTCTCACCACTCTTTCCCTTTGTAGACTTCTACACCTCTGCCATTGCATAAATATTGATATCACCCACTGTCAGAACCTCAGGTTTTGTGCCCTCTGACTTTATATAGACCTCTGTGAGATTTCATCCTTTTCCATCATTTCAACTATTTCCTATACACTAGGCATATTCTAACCCACACCTTTCTTCTAACCTTCAAAAACACATGTCCAATTGCCTAAAGTCACATCCAGTTTGAAGCTCCAATGTTATCAGCTGCCTTCAAGTTGATTTTGACTCATGGCAACCACATGTGTGCAGAGTAGAGAAGCTCCATAGGGCTTTCAAGGCTATGATCTTTCAGAAGCAGATTGTCAGGCCTGTCCTTCCAGGTAGCTCTGGTTGGGTTTGAATCATTAACACTCTGGCTAGTAATAGAGAACTTAACTGTCTGCATCATGTTCTCATAGATACAACAAACTCTATATGTCAAAATATGATTTCTCATCTTTCCCCTTCTACCCTTTAATCTGTTTTCTCCCTTTATAATAACCATTTTAATAGTAACCACTTACTCATTCACATACAAAAATAGGACTATCTTATGGTCTCTATACTCCTCATCTTCCACACCCAACTGGAGACCAAAACTTACTATCTTATAATCCTCGGGAAGCATCTGGCATGATCTTTTTAATATGTATATCAAATCACGCCACTGTCCTGCTTTAAAAATCTTCCAGAGGCTCCTGGATCAACTTAGTGTAACACATAAATGCCTTACCTTGGCTCTATATGATCGGGCTTCTGTCTTCCCCTCCAAATGCCCCTCACTGTGATCCATCCACAGTGGTCTTCTATCTTACTTCTGGAACACAACTAAGCTCCCTCCCTTCTCAGTCCTTTCGTTCTTGCCTATCCAACACTCTTGCGTTATTTACTTGAATATGTATTTTCTTCTTTTTTTTTGTATGTATTTCTTTTGTATGTATACCTTACTGATCCTCAAATGTACTTCATTCAAGTTCTCTATGTCCAGAACCTTATGTACTCAGTAAATATTGGTTAAACATAAATTACCAGGCTCTTATGGGAATTCATTAATCTATTGTAGATTCAGGGAGCCCTGGTGGTACAGTAGTTAAGTGCTTGGCTGCTAACTGAAAGGTTGGTGGTTCGAGCCCACCAGCTGGTCCACAGTAGAAAGGTGTGGCAGTTTGCTCCGATAAAGATTTATAGCTTCAGAAGTCCTGTGGGTCCATTCTACTCTGTCTTATAGTGTTGTTATGAGTCAGACTCGACTCAGTGGCGATGAGTTTTGGGTATTGTAGATTCATACCATCCAACAAGAACTTCTATTTGTAAATTTTTAAAACCATACAATAAAGGTATCAAATTTTTAATTTAAATAAAGACAATTTGTGACTAAAAATAGTAGCAGACCTACTTTTACCTTTTTTTTAGTTATTAAGCACAAATAGCAACCAAACACCACAAAAGATCAGATATACAGAAAGATGTGGTCAAAGTTGTTCTATGAAGTAGGATAGCACTCTCTATTATTAACACAGTACCTCTCAGTTGTTATGCAATAATGAAAGAGGCAACATCCTGTTTGGAATAGATACATGAAATTCATAAGCCTAGTCATGCTACCATAATTCTCTTTCCTCTACTTTCACGTCTCAGTTAGAGTCTGGAATTTTTATTCATTAATAACATATTGCCAATGCCAATTCATAAGAACAGAGACAAAAAGGGTCCAACCAAAAGAGTTAAATTTATTTCATATGATTAATTCTGAATCAACATATTGAGGGTGTGCCCAATTTCAGGTTCAAAATTCAACCACATCAGAAAACAGCAAGCTTCCAAGTCATTCTTACTCAAAATTCAATGTGATCTCAACTAATACTTTTTGGCTTGAAAAACTACCTTTTTTCATAACATTTGCTTTTCTCAAGCTTTGGTCTATTTTTTATCAGAAGCAGGAAAAAATCAACATAATATGCATCTTATCTGCTGCATGATATTTTGGAGCTAATAAGAGGCAGGAAGTTATTAAAAAAATTAATAGAGTCTGGTACTCATGAGAATATTTTCCTAGATTTGTTGAATCTATAGATGCATATGTTTTGGAAAAATATCTAATGAGTAGATTTCTATCCTAAGGTATGAGCCTTAGAGGGTTGTTTTTTTTTCCCCTATCATCAAAGGAAAAAAAAAAAAAATTCTTCTTTTTTTTTATTATCATCAAGCACAAGCTTGCTTGTTTATCAGATATTCTGTAATCAGAATCAATCTGGAATGATAGCAGAGTAGACAAGCATTTTTACACTAAGATGTTTTACAGTACCAAACAACTCTTCTGGTGGAAATTATAAAAGCAAAACCAACAGTAATGGGTCCAAGAAACGTGATTTTAAGGGATTAAGGACTTTCTAATATAAAGCTCTAAAGATATTTCAAAAGGGGTTATATCCATGAATGTGTTCTTTATAAAATTTATAGCAATTCTATTCTGTATTTGCATATCAGTTTAGTTAATAAGGAAAATTATATACATATATCATGTCACATCCTAACTGGAGTTCATTTTACAGATGAGAAAGCTGGGCTCAAAGAGTTTACAAGTTCTTCTCAACATCACAAAGATGTTATGCATTCTAGTTCAGTTTGCTCAAAGTAAAACTTTAGAAAACATCTATTACTAATCTCCACGGAATTGTGTTAGCGCACAGTGTAATTAGATCAGGACATTTCCTCTAAACAATAAAAAAGTATTTTATAGGGAAACCCTTCCTTTATATTGATTTTTTTCACCACAGCTGTACAGAGTTCATGACATTGGAATAAGGTCCTTAGGGTCCTTATTAAAAAATGAAAAATAACAATAAAAAAAAAACATAGTTAATCACTCTTTAAAAATAAAGTCCTTTTACTACTTTGGATTTCAATTTTCTGGCATCAAGTAAAACAGACCATCAGGTCAAAAAAGTTCATAACTGTTTTTCATTCTTTCTGTTTTTGACAATTAAGAACTCATTAAGATCATTTAAAATGCTTATTCTGAGTTTAAAAGAGTTTTAGGGAAAAGCCTTATCTTGTGGATTTTGGCTGTCATTCCTGCTGTGTGTCTAATGTACCCTCAGTTTAGTACATTTGTATTTCAGGTTGTCCTATAAAATTAAGTTGTAGCTATCTAATTAAGCAAAAAGTAAGTTTTATTTTTTTTAGTCCTAGCAGTTTATCAATCTATGATTTCATTATGAAATTTTAATATAAAATTTTATTATAAGAGGTAAAATCTTGAAGCTTTACTAGTCAGCAAAGATAAGAGAGAGCTGGGGGGAGTGGTGGAAACAGGCCTCCAGATAGACAGCTTTCTGGGAAGACGCTATGAATCATATTTCACAGTCAGTCATTGCTTAGAAAACTTCCAGCTGTATGCTTTTAGAGCTATTTCCAAAAGTGTTGAAGAGCCGATGTGCTTACACTAGGTTTTTTATGAACAACAGCAAAAAATACTATTTATATATTTTTAAAATACACATGGCAAGTTCTGTTCTTCAAACCAGTTGTTCAGACAAAAAGGCTCCACTTGAAATTAAAAATAAGACTTATTGCCATCAAGACCAGAGGTCAATTAAATTACTCACAACACGAGACCAAAACAAGTTAAGGATCTGACAACACACTTGGAGATAATTTCTATAGGAGTCACAATTATTCAACTGTATTGATAATATTCCTTGTTCCTACATTGTACCCATAGAAATACATAGATGATTGCATGAGATCAAACAGTATCTGAAACAAGTGGGAAGACATGCAAAGAAAAAAAATGCCTTTTTCATTTACCAATACAGTTAACTCTGAAATTGAAGATAAGCATTATTTATTGAGAATAATTGTGATTCTTACCATCTGAGACTGACTCCTAGGACATCCATTGATATCTTCAACTTTTTCATTTGCTAAAGCCAAGAAATAAAATAAGAGAAAAAAAGAACAACATGCTTAAGCAATAAAGTGAAATTAGAAAAAAGGAGACTAAAAAAAAAAAAAAAAAATCACCAAGCAAAATGCTGCTTCCACATTTACTCTGTCTCCCAGGCTGTGTACAAGAGGACACACTTGTTAGTTTAGTGGCGGCCAATTCCATATGCACAAACCAGGCAGGAAAAAAAAAAAAACCCGAGTGAGAAGTAAGTTGCTGCTAATTCTTTAGCCTGTGCCAAATGACTGCTGACAGGAAACTTTTCACAATTGTCCCTGCAGGATCAGGATACAGTTTCAAGGAATCTCTGAGTGTACGAGTTGCTCCAGCTAACGAAACGCACACATGGGAGACATATGGTTTTATGAAGCATTCGTTTCTGACAATTCAGTGCATGTAAAGACACAGTTCTAGCCATTTAAAAGTATGGCCAAACTGCCTTATTCCAACAGCCTCACATAAACATTTTTTAATTAAATCAGGAGAAAGCTACATTAATCTCGGAGACACATGGACCAAGTCAGCGTGCATTCAACTAAAACTGTATTCCACCAAAGGGGCGTGGGGTGGGACTTTCATGCTTTCTCTCAGAGGGAAGAGCTTACCAATGATCTGGATGATTTCTGCTAGCAGTACTCCATCTGCAATGTCTTGTTGCAAATCCTTGATCAGCCGCTTGTGGCCTGACTTTGCTAGGTAGTGGTTGGCCCAGTCAGTGTAAATCTGTTGAGCAGAGGGAGGGAAAAAGTGAGATGAGCTGAGGGAAAAGAGAGACAATAAAAATGTTGAAGACAAATGTTGGATTCAAAGGGAAGCTATTCTGGATCGCATTCCAGTTTAAGAAGTCACTGCTCAAAAGGAAATAGTTGTAAAATAATTTTTAAACAGCTCTTTCTCCCACTTATCTCTTGTTTCAAGGGAGGATGATTCACTTTCTTTCAAAATAAGAGGCCAGTCACTTCTGACAAAGCAAAAACTCCCTTCCCGAATGACTACTGAGGAAACTCCTGTTGTCAATCAGTTTGGGTTCTCTTTCACTTGTCCCCAGTTCTATCACTTTGAAAATAATCCTGCTTGTTCTTGTAAAAGGAAGCCACCTGGACTGATTTACACAGGAACCTTACTATAAAAATTTGTTTCTCGGAGAAGACTTTATTGAATTTGTCATATGAGATACTGTACGTGACAATATTTTGGCACAGTTTTATGAAATAATTGCAAATGCCTTCCTGTCTAAGATATCATATTTGGACTGTCATCTCCAATTTAAGCCTTTTGAAATGTGTTCATATGAGAGAAGAGGGGCAGCAAATGCAGTTATTACACAGAAATTACAGTATACAATTGAGGAGTGGATTGCAAGTCACAAGGCTGGCAATTTGACATAGAGTAGATGGCTCTTCAACAATCGACAAATTACAATATAAAGAAAAAATGCAACTGTGAAAAAAGTTTCACAAACATAAAACGTTACTAATTATTTTCAAATGTTATCAGACACCAGGGGTTACCATGAGTCAGAGTCTACAACACCTGGGTTACTAATATAAAGTGCTATTGTAAAGGAAATAAATATGTCGAAACCTTTCAGTTTTTGCAGTGACTGATATGAATACATTAGTAACTTCATTACATGCAGATTATGATATGTGCTGATATAGAAGAATAAAAAATTGGAAATGATATTAAATCCTGTTGCGGTCGAGTTGACTTAACTCATAGTGAACCTATAGGACAGAGTAGAACTGCCCCATAGGGTTTCCATGGCTGCAATTCTTATGGAAGCAGAGTGCCATATCTTTCTCCCATGGAGTGACTGGTAGATTCAAACCACTGACCTTTCAGTTAGCAGCTGAACACTTAAATACTGTACCACCAGGGCTCAGAAATGATAGTAGAAGAGGAGAAATGAATGGAAAACATATACACATAAAAGTGTTACAGAAGCACTGGAGTTAGAACTGCAAATATAATGAAAGTTGGACATAAAAGGTGAAGGGAAAGGGCTTCCCAACAAAGGGTACAACATGCAGAAAGGCAGAGAGGCAAAGAAAACTAAGACAGTTGGAAAAGCTGTTAACTAAGGCACAGTTCCTGGATTTTAGGACAAATTAGGCTAAAAACATATATTATGTCATGGTTTCACATGCAGCACTAAATGCCAGGCAAACATTGCATAAAATATTTTTTAACAAAAGCAATACATATTCTTTTTATTAAAAAAAAATCAAATAAGTCACAAGTGTAGGAACTAAGAGACCACGTACCTACTACTCTTTACTAGAATACAAGTTGAATAAGTATGGTGACACACACCTTTCCTGATTTTAAACCACCCCATGTCCCCTTGTTCTATCTGAATGACTGCCTCCTGATCTAGGTACAGGTTCCTCATGAGCACAATTAAGTGTCCTGGAATTCCCATTCTTCACAATGTTATCCATAATTTGTTGTGATTCACAGAGTCGAATGCTTTTGCAAAGTCAGTAAGATACAGGTAAACATCTTTCTGGTATTTTCTGTTTTCAGCCAAGATCTGTCTGACATCAGCAATAAAAATAACCTGTTGCCGTCGAGTCTATCCTGACTCATAGCAACCGTATAGGACAGAGTAGAAGTGCACCATAGAGTTAGCAAGGAGTGGTTGGTGGATTTGAACTGCTGACCTTTTGATTAGCAGCCTGAGCTCTTAAATACTGCATCACCAGAACATTGGCAATGGTATCCCTCATTCTATGTCCTGTTCTGAATCCAGTTTGAATTTCTGGCTGTTCCCTATTGATGTACTGATGCAACCGTACAAGGTATTTGTTTAAACATATTTCTATTACACCTAATGCTGTAAGGAACACATTTACACATGTATATTTGCACACTCTCATGCTACTGCTTTTATAGGATCAAAACCAGAAGTGCTAAGTTGCTCTGATGGATCCTAGGTGTAAACATTCCAAACTTACAACACAGAAAAAAGAATCAGTATTTATTTTAGAAAACACAATGATCTATTAATGCACATCTATTGTTGTTGTTGTTGTTAGGTGCCATCGAGTCAGTTCCAACTCATAGTGACCCTATAGGACAGAGTAGAACTGCCCCATAGGGTTTCCAAGGAGCACCTGGGGGATTCAAACTGCCAACATTTTGGTTAGCAGCCAGCTTTTAACCACTACGCCACCAGGGCTCCATATGCATATCTAGTGGTGATTAAATTTCCTGAAAGATGTATATTATTGGAGGCATCCAGTTGTAAAAGACAAATATACATGATAGCAATAATTCACTCTTTTTCCATGTCCATGATTCTAAGTTGAAGACAGTAAAGTATGAGAAAACTCACTTGCTTAATTTGAAAATTAACATGTAAATTCTAGACAGACACTGTTTTATTTGGTGATCATTTTCCTCAGTTACAAATTTATCCTACTAGTGTTATTGTAAATTGTCTTTTTAAAGTTATGTATATTGCTTAGACTACCATGCATCTCTCAGTTTGTTGTACTGTGTGGCTTTGCTGCTGGTATTTCAAATGGCAGTAGGGTCACAGTTGGTGGACAGGTTTCAGTGGAACTTCCAGATTAAGAAAGACTAGGAAGAAGGACCTGGTATTACACTTCCAAAAAAACTGGCCAGTGAAAACCTTATGAATAGTGGCAGAACATTGTCTGATATAGTGCCAGAAGATGAGACCCTCAGGTTGGAAGGCATTTGAAATATGACTAGGGAAAAGCTGCCTCCTCAAAGTAGAGTCAACCTTCATGACATGGAAGGAGTCAAGTTTTTCGGTCCTTCAGCTGCTGATGTGGCATGACTCAAAATGAGAAGAAACAGCTGCAAATATCCATTAATAATCAAAACGTGGAATGTATGGAGCATGAATCTAGGAATACTGGAAAATGTCAAAAATGAAATGGAATGCATAAACATCCATATCCTAGTCATTAGTGAGCTGAAATGGACTGGTATTGGCCATATTGAACGAGATAATCATATGGTCTACTATGAAGGGAATGACAAATTGAAGAGGAATGGCATCACATTCAACCTCAAAAAGAACATTTCAAGATCTATCCTGAAGTATAACACTGTCAGTGACAGGATAATATCCATATGTCTGCAAGGAAGACTGGGCCCTGGTGGTGTGGTAGTTAAGAGTTCACTGCTAACCAAAAGCTCAGCAGTTCAAATCCACTAGCAGCTTCTTGGAAACCCTATGAGGCAATTCTACTCTGTCATGTAAGGTCACTATAGGTGGAATCAACTCAATGGCAATGGATTTACCAGGAAGATCACTTAATACTACTTTTCAACATTAAGCACCAACCACTAATGCCAAAGATGAGGAAACTGAAGATTTTAACAACTTCAGCAGACTGAAATTGATCAAATATGCAATCAAGATCCATTGATAATTACTGGTGATTGGAATGCAAAAGTTGGAAATGAAGAAGGAGTAGTAGTTGGAAAACACGGCCTTGGTGATAGAAATGATGCTGGAGAGTACGATAGAATTTTGCAAGACCAATGACCTCTTCATTGCAAATACCTTTTTTCAACAACATAAATGGCAACTATAAACATGGACCTCACTGGATGGAAAACACAGGAATCAAATCTACTACATCTGTGGAAAGAGACAATGGAAAAGCTCAATATCATCAGTCAGAACAAGGCCAGGGCCACCTGCAGAAGAGACAATCAATTTGCTCATATGCAAGTTCAAGGTGAAGCTGAAAAAAGTTAAAAGTTCACAAAAACCAAAATATGACCTTGAGTTATCCCACCTAAGTTTGGCAACCATCTCAAGAATCGATTTGATGCACTGAACACTATGATCAAAGATCAGACGAGTTGTGGAATGATATCAAGGACATCGTACATGAAGAAAGCAAAAGGTTATAAAAAAAAAAAAAACAGGAAAAAAAGAAAAGATCGAAAATGGAGGTCAGAAGAGACTCTGAAACTTGCTCTTGAATGTAGAGTGGCTAAAGTGAATGGAAGAAATGATGAAGTAAAAGAGCTGAACAGAAGATTTCAAAAGGCGGCTCCAAAAGACAAAGTAAAGTATTATAATGACATGTTCAAAGATCTGGAGTTAGAAAACCAAAAGGGAAGAACACGCTTAGCATTTCTCAAGCTGAAAGAACTGAAGAAAAAATTTGAGCCTCAAGCTGCAATTTTGAAGGATTCTATGGGCAAAATACTGAACAGCAGCATCAAAAGAAGATGGAAGTCTCACTCCAACAAGGCTGGCATTAATCCAAAAAACACAAAATAATAAATGCTGGAGAGGCTACAGAGAGATTGGAACTCTTATACACTGCTGGTGGGAATGTAAAATGGTACAACCACTTTGGAAATCTATCTGGCATTATCTTAAACAGTTAGAAATAGAACTACCATACAACCCAGAAATCCCACTTCTCGGAATATACCCTAGAGAAACAAGAGCCTTCACACAAACAGATATATGCACACCCATGTTTATTGCAGCTCTGTTTACAATAGCAAAAAGCTGGAAGCAACCAAGGTGTCCATCAACGGATGAATGGGTAAATAAATTGTGGTATATTCACACAATGGAATACTACGCATCGATAAAGAACAGTGACGAATCTGTGAAACATTTCATAACATGGAGGAACCTGGAAGGCATTATGCTGAGCGAAATGAGTCAGAGGCAAAAGGACAAATATTGTATAAGACCACTATTATAAGATCTTGAGAAATAGTATAAACTGAGAAGAACACATACTTTTGTGGTTACGAGGCGGGGAGGGAGGGAGGGAGGGAGAGGGTTTTTTACCGATTAATTAGTAGATAAGAACTGCTTTAGGTGAAGGGAAGGACAACACTCAATACATGGAAGGTCAGCTCAACTGGACTGGACTGGACCAAAAGCAAAGAAGTTTCTGGGGTAAACTGAATACTTCAAAGGTCACTGGAGCAAGGGCAGGGGTTTGGGAACCATGGTTTAAGGGGATTTCTAAGTCAATTGGCAAAATAATTCTATTATGAAAACATTCTGCATCCTACTTTGAAATGTGGCGTCTGGGGTCTTAAATGCTAACAAATGGCCATCTAAGACGCATCAATTGGTCTCAACCCACATGGAGCAAAGGAGAATAAAGAACACCAAGGTCACACGACAACTATGAGCCCAAGAGACAGAAAGGGCCACATGAACCAGAGACCTACATTATCCTGAGACCAGAAGAACTAGTTGGTGCCCGGCCACAATCGATGACTGCCCTCACAGGGAGCACAATAGAGAACCCCTGAGGGAGCAGGAGAACAGTGGGATGCAGACCCCAAATTCTCATAAAAAGACCATACTTAATGGTCTGACTGTGACTAGAGGAATCCCGGCGGTCATGGTCCCCAAACCTTCTGTTGGCCCAGGACAGGAACCATCCCCGAAGACAATTCATCAGACATGAAAGGGACTGGACAGTGGGTAGGAGAGAGATGCTGATGAAGAGTGAGCTAATTATATCAGGTGGACACTTGAGACTGTGTTGGCATCTCCTGTCTGGAGGGGGGATGGGAGGATAGAGAGAGTTGGAAGCTGGCAAAATTGTCACGAAAGGAGAGACTGGAAGGGCTGACTCATTAGGGGGAGAGCAAGTGGGAGTAAGGAGTAAGATGTATATTAACTTATATGTGACAGACTGACTTGATTTGTAAACGTTCACTTGAAGCTCAATAAAAGTTAATAAAAAAAAAAAAAGAAGATGGAAGGAATACACAGAGTTACTGCACCAAAAAGAACTGTTGACGTTCAACCATTTCAGGAGGTAGCATATGATATAGAAATGACGGTATTGAAGGAAGAAGTCCAAGTTGCACTGAAGGCATTGGCAAAAAACAAGGCTCCAGGAATTGACGGAATACCAACTAAGATGTTTCAACAAACGGATGCAGCTCTGGAGGTGTTCACTCGTCTATGCCAAGAAATCTGGAAGATAGCTACCTGCCAACTGACTGGAAGAGATCCATGTCTGTGCCCATTCAAAAGAAAGGTGATGCAAAAGAATGTGAAAATTACCAAACATTATCATTAATATCATACACAAGTAAAATTCTGGTGAAGATCATTCAAAAGGATATACAGCAATACATGGACAGAGAACTATCAGAAATTCAAGCCAGATTCAGAAGAGGATGTGGAATGAGGGATATCATTGTTAATGTCAGAGGGATCTTAGCTGAAAACAGAGAATACCAGAAAGATATTTACCTGTGTTTTACTGACTATGCAAAGGCATTTGACTGTGTGGATCGTAACAAATTATGGATAACATTGCAAAGGATGGGAACTCCAGAACACTTTGTTGTGCTCATGAGGAACCTGTACATAGACCAAGAGGCAGTTGTTTGAACAGAGCGAGGGGATACTGCATGGTTTAAAATTAAGAAAGGTGTGCATCAGGGTTGCATCCTTTCACCATACTTATTCAATCTGTATGCAGAGCAAATAATCCAAGAAGCTGGAGTATATGAAGGAGAATGTGACATCAGGATTGATGCCATTAACAACCTGCCATATGCAGATGACAGAACCTTGCTTGCTGAAACTGAACAGGACTTAAAGCACTTACTGATGAAGATCAAAGACTACAGTCTTCAGTATGCGTTGTACCTCAACATAAACACAAATCCTCACAACTGGACCAGTAAGGGACATCATGATAGGCAGTGAAAACGTTGAAATTGTCCACCCTCTCAACTCAGAAGTATGTATGTAAGTTTAAGCCTGCTATGTTCTCATCCAAGCCTGCAGTATCTCTATCATGACACCACTTCCATCAAACCCCATGTTGTATAGATTTTGTTTAATGAAAACATTAAATTATGGAAACAACATTTCTTTAAATAACCGAGTGGAATGTATTAAAAATGAAAACAAAAATACTTTCATTCTCCAAATGCATGTCAACAGTGCCTTCCCCTCTCTCCAAATTCCTCCTAAGACTTAGGTGAGAAAAAAGAAGATGGGAAACTAGCTGGTTGGCTTCAAGACCTAGTTGGAAAAGCCTCCGATTTAGCTCACTAATCATTTTTTAATTGGTCCAAGATTTTTTTTCCAGAGGAGTCCAAGCCTCAGTGCTTTTACTCGTCCAGTATCTCTAACATCTGAAGCTTTGCTCAGGCCAGGGTGCTAACTTTAGTTGTACTCACTTAAACCAATTCAGACTATATAAAGGAATTTAAAATAATTCTGCACTAAAAAAAAAGTCCTATTTTTTTTTTTTTGTTCTAATACACATTGTATAACTCCTGTAATTAAAAAATACTTGCAGTCCTTTAAGGAATTCACAGGAAAGGGAAAGCCAGTGCCTTCCAAAAGGATGTTATAATCTCAATGGGGAAATGTAAAGCTATTACAAGGCAACTTATAAACATGTTTTAAAATATTATATATAGATCTGAAGCCCTGATGGTGCAGTGGTTGAGAGCTATGGCTGCTAACCAAACGGTCAGCAGTTGGAATCCATCAGCTGCTTCTGGAAATCCTATGGGGCAATTCTACTCTGTCCTATAGGATCGATACAAATCAGAGTTGACTCAATGGCAACAGGTTTAGTTTTTGGGATAGATAGATTAAAAAAAAAAAAAAAAACCCATTGCCCTCATAGAGACTCTATAATACAGAGTAGAACTGCCCCATAGAGTTTCCAAGGAGCACCTGGTGGATTTGAACTGCCG